>NW_021604601.1:3209939-3212204 GCF_004785775.1 Grammomys surdaster | reverse complement strand
TTCCTTCCTTCCTTCCTTCCTTCCTTCCTTCCTTCCTTCCTTCCTTCTTCCCTTCCTTCCTTCTTTCCTTCCTCCCCCCTTTCTTTCTTTTAGCAACAAAAGAAAATGACACACAATTACGATCAAGCTATGGCCTGACACCACTGTGTTCCACTGTAAAACTGTAAAACATGTTAGTCTAACAAGCAGACATGTCACAGGTAGAGTGATTGACTATCCTGGGGCCCGGGGGTTCCCAGATGTGCAACTGGGAAAGTCCTGTGCAAACCAGACAGAAAGACGAACAATGTCTATGTCCTCTTGTGTCTGACCGGAGTTCAGTGGGTGCTTTAGAGAAGAAATGCTTGACACCAATATTAACATCGGAGAGGATGCCTGGAGAAGGAGGTTCTTATATTTGTTTTTATCTTTTCCCAATACACTTCCAGCTTTAAAACAATATATTTGTTTGGAATAGTCAACCTCTATTCGTGAGGCATCTAACTTCTAAGAAAAAGAAAACTCTGAAAACTGGAGTCATGCTCTGTTCCAAACATGTGGAGTTAACTGGAAAGGATTAAATAGGGAATTAAAAACAATACCTAAACCCCATTTGAAAACAAGTTTATTAACAAAACTGAGGACAGGAATGTCTGTCTCCTTGTGTGATGCAGGGGCAGCATTTGTAAGTGATCACTGTGGACGGTCACAGGAAAGCGCAGGGACAAGACATTGGTAATGTTCAGAACCATGTTAATCCACACACCAGGTCCCCAGACCATGCTACTATCTACTGCTGCTAGGAGAACCTGAGTTTGCCTGAGTGGAAGCTTCTCAGAGACTCACACACTACTCCTTACCCCTCTATGTGGCTTTCAGAGTTCTAAAACATTAGCCTAATTTTTAAAGACAGCCATTAAGGATGCCTTTTTAGGCCAAAATGCTTCTCAGTTTTTAAAAATCCCAAATAATGATTCTTTTCATGAGCCTTAACACTTTGAAGTCTAATGACCCCCATAGATAAGTTTTCTGTGTGTCTTCAACAGAGAGCATAAATCTTAGAGGCATGCTGACTTGGTGGTCGTTGGCACAGGAAATCACCAGCTTATCTATAAATGATAACTCAGACCTAAAGATAATAACTGTTTCATACCTTCTCTCTGAGCTTGCCCTCTGTTAACCCCCAAAGATATGTTTATTTTAAAGCTCCTCTAGAAAAATGCTACAGTTCTGCCTTTTGTAAATCGCCAACTATGGAGCATATAATCAGAATCCATCCTGGTATCCTTCATTGCTTAAAAGGAGGGGCCCCTCACACATTAAACAAACTCGTGGGACTCTGCCAAATCACTGGACACCCCTCAAGCTTCCGGATTTTAAGGCACACCTAACATCTTAAAAGCATACCTGAAATCACTATGTAGTTTATAATTAACATGAAATTGAGTGTGACCGAGTGCCCTTCTGCTCCCCATAAAGCTGTTAAAGCCAATGTGTATCTTACATTTCCCACATGTCTAATCCCCAAGCAGAAGGGAAAAGAAAACACACACACATGCAGCTCATTGTAAATGACTGCTGATGACTCTGAGATTTGAGCTTGCGAACTTGCAGTGCAGGGAAGTCGAGCAAAGAAAGTTCAGATTGCAGACATTAAAAAAGAGAAAAAGGGGACAGTGAGGGGCTGGGGACAGGGCTCAGTGGTTAGAAGTACTACTCTTGAAGGGGACTGGAGTTTGTGTACTACCCGGTGACTCACAAATGCCTGTAACTCCAGCTCCAGCTTCAGGCCATTCAACGCCCTCTTCTGTCCTCGAGAGCCCCAGAACACATGCACATACACTCACTCAGACACACAATTGTGTATTGTATTCAATATATTCTAATATATTTATTATAATATATAATTAACATATTTAATATGGTATACAATTCAATTTTATAGTTTAATATTTATATATTAGGTACAACTTAATTTTATTATATAAATATATTTATGTAAATATAAGTAATATATATATATATATACATATATATATATATAATAAAATTAAAATAAATCTCTGAGAAAAAAGCATGACAGGAACTGGAAAGATGGCTCAGCCAGTAAGAAGACTTGCCTGGAAGCTGGACAACCTGAGTTTCATCCCATGTAGTGAATGACAAGAAATAACTTTCACAAGTTGTCCTCTGACCTCCATGAGCAAGCTGTGGCACATGCCTCTGCCCACTATAGATAGATAGATAGATAGATAGATAGATAGATAGATAGATAGATAGATAGAT
>NW_021604601.1:3200357-3209929 GCF_004785775.1 Grammomys surdaster | reverse complement strand
GATAGATAGATAGATAGATAGATAGATAGATAGATAGATAGATAGATGGAAGGACATACAGATAGATAGGTAGATGGATAGCAGACAGACAGATAGACAGATAGATAGGTAGGTAGATGGATAGACAGACAGACAGATAGATATAGATGATAGACAAATAAGTAGATTGATAAACAAATAAATACATATAATAAAAAAGCTTAAGATATGAAACAAGACAAAGCAAGCACTTGTTTGTGAGTGTGCTGAACCATGAATTGTATATAATTGAGCCCCAGTTTCTGGAGTTCTAAGAAACAACAGAAGGATTACTCTGCTACAATGTCCATGTTCATGGACTCCACATTTGTTAATTTTAATGAATGAACTACTAAAAATCCCATTCAGTTATTTCAGGGAGTTAAGACTCTTCACTGTATTTTAAGCAAAATTTGCAGCTTTCACAACTGCGGTGTGTGTGTGTGTGTGTGTGTGTGTGTTGGGAGCAAAATTAAAAAGAGACGCTGGTGAAAGCTACAGTTGATTGGCCCTACAGGAAACTGACTGGAAGGTGTTGGAGTAAGTTTGCTGAAACAATGTAAAACATTTGTATGAATCTGGAACTTTCCAGTGGGAGGGCTGGAAGGGTAGGCGCCACACCCACGCTCAGAGTCATTCTTTTTGCCTTTCAGTGACCACTCTGTTGAATACTCAGGTCAGACAGGATTTTGACCTAGTTATTTTTCCAGGGAAGTGTCCTTCAACTGCTCTAAAACCTGGATTGCTTTAAGTTTTTGCATGCCCATCCACTCACCCCAATGTTACTAACTGTTCTTGGAAGGAAAATATTCAACAAATTCCATCCACTCTCTGAAGTCAGTTACAAACCACAGCCTGCCTCTGGGCAAAGACTCGGGTGTTTGGAATAAACAGAAAGCATGGAAATGATGGTATACCTCCAAGCATTTTCTACATTCTCTACAAAAATCAAGATTTATTGTCCAATTGGTTCATTACTTCATTATTGTAATGGGTTTCTCCCAGAAGTAGGCTTAGAGTTGGGGATTGAAAGTTAAATATTTCCATATGCCTGAATGTAAACCATTTGCTCTAGTGAGAGGGAAGACGATTTTTTTCTTTGTTGTAAGTTAGAATCACTTTTGTTTCTGAAGGTTACTCCCAATGCTGTTCTTTGCCTTGATGAAATTTTAAAGCTAGTTGGATATAGTGTTAGCTCGCTTATGATGTCATACTATGTGGCTTTGGTATGGTGTTAGCTCACTTATGAGGCCATACTATGTGCCTTTTGTATGGTGTTAGATAGCTTACGAGGTCATACTATGCACCTTTGAACTTGTCACCCTTCAAATCTCCTACTAGTGTTAAGATGTCACTAAGTCCATCAAGTTCTTGGCCACTCTAGGTTACATGTTTTGTCATTGCTACTCTTACCAAGACCATTAGCAAACAGACCACTTCCAACCCAAATGACAAAATCCAAACTGAGCATCTGCATGATGCTACAAGGGGAAAATTACGTATTTCACGTGCCAGGCCAGTGAAAACACAAGCATACAAAAATATTGTACAAAATCACATTCAAGCTATGTCTATAACATACATACAAAGTATAAATAAATTCCATGCTTAGACTTGAGTCCCATCTCTGAAATATATATATATATATATGCCAATTTTTTTTAAAAGAAAATCCAAAATCCACAGATCCACAGGGCTTTTGCTCTCAGGGATGCTTGGGTAGAAGATAGAAGCTGTATCATGAAGTCTGGGACATCTTTCTCTCTCTTCGTTGTTCCCGTACTTAACACACAGTAACTGTGCACAGAAGGCCTCTGCCTGAGCAAGCTCATGTGATTCGTGGGAATCTAGCAGCATTTATACCTCAAAAGGAAGAGATCATGAGATTTGATATTTATGGGGATTTCTGTTCTATCTACCTGTGTCGTGTGATACGATCAAAAATTTCCAATGACATCATTCATCGTTTCACAGATAGTACCTTGAGTTTGAATTTTGTTACTTTTGGAAGCTGGATAGACAGCTTCTTATTTCACCTGATAGATATGTAAACCTAGTAGTAGTAGTGGTATAATTTAGAAATGAGGATATTTGTATTTGATGGCATTTATTATGGCTTTCTGACAGGGCCACTTAGTAACATTTTTCTCTGTCATCTATTATGCTTGTACTTACTTACTCCTTCCTTCCTTGCTTCCTTGCTTCCTCCCTCCCTCCCTCCCTCCCTCCCTCCCTCCCTCCCTCCCTCCCTTCCTTCCTTCTTTCATCTGTGTGTATGGTGTACATGCTTGCATGTATGCATGCTCACATGTGAGGGGGCTCATGTGTGTGTTCAGGTGAGCGGGAGGCTGAGGTCAGGAGTCTTTTTTCAACTGCTCTCCACTTTAATCTTTGAGTCAGGGTTAATCTCAGAGCTTGTCAATATACAAACAAGCTAGTTTTCTCCTGGCTCTGTTGCTTCTGTCTCGGCAGTATTAAAATGACAAGCAGGCCGCCACACCCACCTGGCATTTATATGGGTGCTAGACATCTGAACTTTGCTCTCATGCTTGTGTGGCAAGTGTCTTTTCAGCTGAGCCGTCTCCCCAGTCCCCTTCTCCTTCTCCACCTCCCCTTGTTCTAGTGGGCTATACCTTTCTCGGCTAATTCACCATTTTTCCTTGACCTAGCTTCTGAAGGCCCCAGGCACTAGCCGCAACAATGTCACCCACTTCTTTCCATCCTTGTATGTTTGTAATTCTGCATAAGAGTCCTATGAATGTCAAAAGATAATGATGGACCACTGTCTACTTCTCTGATTTACTTATATATCTCAGCAGCAGAAGAAGACTCTAGATCAACCACATACACAGAATGAAATCGCCATGACAAACCCATGCCATTAACCTCAACTATGTTCTTAAAGCTCTTGAGCAATCTCTATTAACGTTCTGTCACTGTCATTACTCGTTACTATTGGGTGCTAATTGAAAATAACTATCATGTGGGTATCTGTATCCATCCCCTTCTAGGCTTTGTCTCTGCAGCAGGAATAGCTTCCATTTCTTTCAAAACCTACAACCCTTTTATTCTTGGAATCTCTTGCCATGCTGAGGAAAGTAAAGGCAGACTTTCCGAGTCTGCACCCAACACCCACCTGTGTCTTCTCTGTTCTCCCCCCCCCCGCCCACCTCCCCGCCCCTTTCTTCTCAATTCTATGGAGAGCTCTCAGGACTTGTCTCAAGCTCTCCCTGGCAGCCCTCGAGCCATCTTCTGGACTCAATTTCTTGACAACTCGAACTATGGGAGCCATAGCATTGACTCTCTGCTCTCTGATTTCCCTTCATGCTGGGGATGAGGACTGAGATGTGGGCAGGTAGCCACATATTATTTTCTTCCATGTATTCATTTTCTCCCTTTCCTTGACTTTTTGCTCTAGCCTACACACATGACATCCTAATCAGCAGCTCTTGCGGCCACTCCTCCAAGACCTGCACTGACCCAACCCCAGCTGCTCAAAGGCTATTATGGCATTCCTAATGTAACCAAGTCTTCTCAAGGATACCATTGTGGATCTTCTCCTTCCTCATTATCTATCATACCTGGCTCTGCTCCTGAATCTTGAGGCTCCCACCCTCAGTCTGCAGCTTGAACCAATGGTTTTAGTCAATGACTCTCCAGGCATTAGAGAGCAGCTCCAGGCCATGCTCCTGGCTAGTCACCTCCTGGGGCAAAGCCCTATTCTACCTGATCCTGGCCAGCTGCACTCATGACTCCCTCAAGCCCCAGGCCCTTCCTCTTGCACCGCTGCTTTGTCTGCTCACAACTGTCCCATGGACGCCATCCCACTCCACCTCTGACTGATGTGGTGTGCTTCTCTTAGTATCTTCTTGTCTTCTCCACTTGGTTGGTTCTTGACCTTCAAGACTCAGCCCCAACAAGGATGAGCAGGGCACTTCCTTCCACCATTGCCTCTTTGATTACAACTGGAACTCCTCAAAGACAGAAGCCGCTGCTCAGTTTTAGATCCCAGATCCAGGGCCATCATTCAAAAATGCTGAAGTGAATTTGAGTCGTTAAAGGAAGATATTACTCAACTGTTCTAGATACAGAGACTACCTTTTAGCTCAATAACAGCATGTAGGCTGGGTAGTGGTGGCGCACGCCTTTAATCCCAGCACTTGGGAGGCAGAGGCAGGTGGATTTCTAAGTTCGAGGCCAGCCTGGTCTACAGGGTGAGTTCCAGGACAGCCAGGACTACACAGAAAAACCCTGTCTCGAAAAACAAACAAACAAAAAAAAAAAAACAAAAAAAAACAAAAAAACCAAACCAGCATGTAGATCCCCTACAAAAGGTGTTGGATAGTATTTTCACAGAGTAGTCAAAAACCCTAAAGAGGAAAATGCTTTCAATATACCAACTGGGTTAGAAAACAAAAGGAATTCAAATGAGTTCATAATAGAAATGTGTGGGACATTTAGGCTGATATGCTCTAACTTCCAACTTAGCTAGGTCCTCCTGAAGCTTTTTAGTAAATAAAATCAATAACTAGGGACTAAGGAAAGGATTCAGCCAGTAAAGTGTGGTACAAACACGAGGGCCTAAATTCTGCCTCCCAGAACTTACACACTCAAAAGGCCAGGCTTGGCAGGAAACACCTGCAATCCAAGTCCTGGGAATGGGAAGTGTAAACAGGAGGCTCCTAAAAGCTCGCTGGCCAACAAATGTGACCAAACTGGGTGAGCTCCAGGTTTACTGGGAGGCCCTGTCTCAAAAACTAAGGTAGAGAGGCTATGGAGGAAGACGGTTGATATTGACCTCTGACCTCAACCTGCACACTCCCATAACTAGTGATATGCATCACATGTATAATTATAAAGTATCCTTTAAATTAGAACTTGAAGGTAAGCTATTCCTTAACGACCCCCACCTCGTCTTCTGATCACTAGTATTGTGACTGTCCCCAGTGCTCACTCGGAAGAGAATAAAAAGGGTGAATCTCAGTTCTCTCCTGTCTCACCACAGATGACACATCCAGAGACACGGATCACAAAGCACCTTGAGTGCCAAGACAAAACAGCCACTTGGGACTACCTTCAAGACAGAGGCTCCAAGAAACATTCAATGTGCACATCATCATGTATTAATTATAAAAGACAGGCTGTAGGCTGGTATGGAGACTGATTTTAGGGGATGAGGGGAGACGTGCTTGCAGGGAAACATCTGGAAGGATATAAAAGCAAACTGTTTTAAGGAGTTCTCTCTTGCTAGAGAGTTAAATGCTCTAAGACTCTCCCCTCCCCCAATTCCCAACCCAACCATCATGCACACTCACATACTTTACAAAGCATTCTTCAAATAATGACGAACAAGACCCAATTGTAGACTAGGTTGTATCCCACGTCTGGCTGCAGAGAGCCTCTGGTTTGCTTATACTCGGTCCCCAGAGGAAGCCCTGAATTATTCTAAGCTCTGTGTTCAGCCTTTCAGAGGGTCAAGAAGAAGAGGGAGATTGTTGCTGTGAGGACTGAGAATTATTAGTGTGGCACAGAAAACGGATTGACATTGAGGCCATCAGTGTGTTTGTGACCGACAAGGATGTATAACTGTGGTGAACAAGTCTATGGACAGATTTTAAATCACTTAACCTTGAATCCTTTGAAACTTCATCTACATGTGATTTCATCCAAGAACCTATGCCCCCGGCCTTCCTAAGTTGGGCTAAATGCTCCTGTTAGCTCTAGAATTCTGTACAACCCCTCCACCTTCCCCACTTAGCTCAGGGCTCCAACAGGGTGGCCACCTTATCCTTTGGCTCAGAACAGATTACTCTGCCCCTCTAAGAGTGCCTTCCACTTCATCCAGAGGGTTTGGAGCAGGTAGCCTCCCACAACACGCGTAGAATACTCTCTGCTTCCCCAGTAGCTGTGATGATAGAAATGTTCAATGAACTTGAAAGTAATAAAGGTCGGGGCCTTTCATTTGATGAGGATAGCCCAGGGACACCCATGGGATGTCTGAGGGGTGGGTGTGTCTTAAGTCCAAGCAGGGCCTCTGCCAAGGTTGAGAAGTAGGACTCTTGGCAGAGTTGACAGCAATGGTCAGAGCAGGAAAATCAAGATGGTATTGTGACAAAGCCTCACGCAAAGGAGCTCCTTCTTCTCTAAACCCCACCCCCTCTGCAAAAAGCCTAGCTCCTCCTCTGTGATCGCCATCATCCTGTCTCAGAGGGAGGTGTAGGAAGCAGGGGATACAATTGCTACTCAGTCAATGGTGACTTCCTTCGTTGCCTCTCTCACTGTCCACCTATATACTACTTTCTTCTCTCTCTTTTCCTTCTGCTTCTGTATGTCCGTGTGCATGTGCCTGCATGCATGCTTGCACGCACATGTACGTATAGGTATGTGTGGAGGCCATAGAACCTCTCAGTGTCGTTCCTTAGGAGCAGTTCATTTTACTTTTAGAAGCAGTATCTCTCCCTGGCCTGGGGCTTGTGGGTTTGGCTTTGGTGGCTGGACAGCAAGCCCCAGAGAGCTGTCTGTCTCTGCCTTCCCAGACCTAGGATTACAGCCAAGCGCCATTATATCTGACCCCCCTTAAACATAAGTTCTAAGAGGTTGAACTAGGATCCTTCTGCTTGCAAGGCAAGTACTTTACTGACCAAGCCATTCTCCCCAACCCATCTATAAGCTTTTTATTCTTATTCTATACCACAGACCATTCCTTCCATATTTCTGTTTTGGGTTATAGAGGGGGCATTTGATCTATGTCCTTTATCCTGCTCTGGATGCTAGAGAAAAGCATTACAAATTTTACCTTCAGGGTACTCTCCAAATGCCATTCACACGGCGATATTCAAACATGTTAGACTGACATGTATGAGCAAGAATCTTGTCTGTCTCACCAGATGTGAAAGTACCTTGCAGAACCATGGACACCTGCTCATGGCACAGTGGCCAGGGAGGCTTGCATAGTCAAGGGTATGACTTCAGGCTTTACAGGATCAACGGGTCCTGGGTCCTTAATCAAGTGGCTCTTCTGAACATTATTTCCTCTTGCTTGGCAGGAGTCTCTGGTGATTCTGTTGGCTTAATACATTTACTCATAAGATCTGGACCTGTGGACTGTGAGCAACTCACATCTGTCCACATCTGCTGCCAGAGGGGAGCGTCTTTCCTTGCTTTTTAAAAATTTCTACTGTTCAATAGTTAGTCAGGGATTCTCATCCACTCACTTGTGAAACATATATTTACTAAAACAGGTATACTGTTTAGACTATTGAAAGTCTCGCTGCCACTCCAAAAAGTGAGGGGAGAGCATTAGATGCATATTCTATGCACAAATAAATGACTTCTATTTTGTAATAATGACAGGCTTATAAAAAAGCAATTATAAGAATGAAGAAAGTTGTTTTTGCATTACTGAAGTTTCTACTACTTGTGCGTCCAACAAATGTGAGCCATGGAAAAGCTAAATTCAACCTTATTCTTAAGCCCAGAACTTCTTCATCCAGTGAAGACAATGAGATGGTGTGGGCTATGTTCATACTTTGGATCTCCGAAGTTCCAGTATGACCTTAAAACATAAACCAAGGTTTTCAATGTTCTTGTGTCTAAATGGTCCAAGTGAAAGCAATGGACTGACATTTAAATTAACTTCAGCACCAATATTCCTTGTGCTTCATACACATGCACACACAGGCAAAACCACTGCTTTGAAAAGTAAAGCTTAACATCTGGACACATAAAGCCAAGTGGTTTAAAGTTCAGGGCATTTGTAGCCAGTATTTTTCCAGTATGCATAAGTTGCTCGCCAGCAAATAAAACACTCTTTATACTCTCAAATTGACTCTCCCTCAACAGAAGCGTTACTATTCAGCAAAATAATGGAGGTTCACTGCAAAAGCCAACTAAAGTCAGTAAGCTGCACCATGAAGCATTTAGAAAAAAAATAAAACATAGCTGGGATGGAGAACGCTAACATTAGGATTTTCTTCCAACTCCCACAGCAGGTATGTGTGTACTGTTGCCAGTCCCCAGGGACAGGCTCTTGCTGATATCACATACCTGAAGATTTCTTCATCCCAACTCTACCCATGCTTTTCAGTCAGAAAGGGGAACAGTATATCTCACACTATAGCCCAGGCTGATTTAAACTCAGACATGGTAGTTTTCCTGCCTCAGTCGCAAAATGCCTGGTTTCTAGTCATCCTCCCTGATTGGCTTAAGCATTGCCTTGGAGATTCCTGTACTGGCTGGTTTTATGACAACTTGACATAAGCTAGAGTTATCAGAGAGGAGGGAACCTCTATTGGGAAAATGCCTTCATATGATCAGGCTGTGGGCAAGCCTACAGAAAAGTTTCTTAATCAGTGGCTGATAGGAAAGGGCCCAGCCCTTTATGGGTAGGGCCATGTTTGGGCTGGTAGCCTTGGGTTCCATAAAAAACAACAACAAAAAACCAGACTGAGAAAGCTAAGAAGAGCAGGACAGTAAGCAGCCCTCCTTCATGGATTTTGCATCAGTTCTTGCCTCCATGGTCTTGCCTGGCTTGAGTTCCTATCCTGATTTCCTTTGATGGCGAACTGTGATGTGGTGACATAAGCTGAATAAATCCTTTCCTTCCCAAGTTTCTTTGGCCATGGTGTTTCGTCACAGCAATAGTGACCCTAAGACAACTAACTCCTAAACACACTCTGTTTTGGGCGGTCTCCTCTCTCATAGCCCAGGTCTGTGTCTGTTCCACAGAGCTTGGCTACTCACAGGGCCACTCAACCACAGCATCACTGGCATTCCTTGGGAGCTGGCAGGACATACAGAAAGCAGTCCTGCCATAGCTAGGGAGAAGCAGCATGAACAGTTCATCCAGGTCCTTGGGTAATTTCCATGAAGAGTCAAGGTGACTCAGAGCCCTGCACTGGCTTACACTATGGTGATGCATTTGTGACCTCTGGATCTGAAGTAGCTTCTTAGTCACAGCCTCCTTATAGATCTCACCCACCACATACAGCCCAAACACTGGTGCGTGCATGTGTGTGTGTGTGCACGCACACACACATGTTTTTGTGTACAGCACACATATTGTAGTCAGAGGACCCCTTAAAGGAATCAGTTCTGTCGTTCTACTATGAGTTACAGAACTCAAACTCAGGTCATCAGGGTTGGTGGCAATCGCCTCTGCCTACTGAGCCACATCTTCAATCTTCCTCTGCTTTTTTCTTTTCTTTTCTTTTTTTTTTTTTAAAAAAAACAAAGTCATAAGCTATAGCTCTGGCTGATAGGAACTCACTCATTACTTAGCCTTGGTTGGTCCTGAATTCACAGTAATCCTCTTGCCTCTGAGTGCTGACGTTACAAGCATTAGCCACCATGTTAGGTCCACTCCTGCTTTCTTTGTTAGAACTGAAGAGCAAAGGCCATTCCACATGCCGTTCTCAGCAATACCCTCCTTCCTTTTCTGTGGAGGTGCCCTTGGCTTTTGCTCTTCTTGCACTCCCAGGCCTCAGAGCCTTAGAGATAGCTTCAGACAAGCTCTCTCTCTCTCTCTCTCTCTCTCTCTCTCTCTCTCTCTCTCT
>NW_021604601.1:3199995-3200347 GCF_004785775.1 Grammomys surdaster | reverse complement strand
CTCTCTCTCTCTCTCTCTCTCTCTCTCTCTCTCTCTCTCTCTCTTCCTACCTCCCTGGTGTCTAGGCAACAGCAGCAATTTACACTCAGGCCTGAGAACTATAGATGCCAGCTGAAGGATTGGCAGTGGCTGATAAGCCAAATGCTTTGCAGACAGAGTCACAGATAGAAGAAACAGGTCAGGAAGTCAGCAGACTACTAGGAGGGTTAAGAAACTGGTAGCTAGTAAAAGCCAAAGAGCCAAGAGTCTCAGTACACGTATGGGACGCAACACATATCAACTGAACTATACAAAAAATAAAATGAAATAAAATAAAATAAAATAAAATAAAATAAAATAAAATAAAATAAAA
>NW_021604601.1:3189734-3199985 GCF_004785775.1 Grammomys surdaster | reverse complement strand
AATAAAATAAAATAAAATAAAATAAAATAAAATAAAATAAAATAAAAGCTTGGGGATAAGCTCTTGAGCTCTTGGGGATCGCCTCTTTCCACCTCAGATTCCAGACACACTATGAAAGAGGTGGAAGTTCCCAAGACCAATGACAAGCTTTGGAAATTGTACATAAAATCCTTATGTTGAACAGTCAGAGGAAACAGATAGACAATAGACAATAGACAGACAGACAGACAGGGGGATGGATGGATATATAGAGACAGATAGACAGAGAGAAGACAGATAAAGACAGATAGATAGAGATGATAGATAGATAGATAGATAGATAGATAGATAGATAGATGGTAGATGATAGATAGATAGGTAGATAGATAGATAGATAGATAGATAGAAGATAGATGATAGATGATAGAAGATAGATAGATAGATAGATAGATAGATAGATAGATGGATAGATGGATGGATAGATAGATGGATAGAGGTCTGGTGTAGATTTGTCTGTATGTATTTAGAGGGGAAGAATGTGGGAGGTAAGTAGGTCATAATGATGGAGCCTCAATTGATTGGATTACTGACCTCATAAGAAAGGAAGAGACATTGGAGCATAAATGCTCACACCCCCACCTCTACCCATGCCTGTGTCACTAGAGGTCAGAGTAAAAAAGGCAAGAAGAGGCTTTCATTAGAAGTTGACAATGCTGGTTCCCTGGTCTCAGACTCCCATCATCCTGAAGTATGAGAAGTAAATTTCTCTTGCTGAGGCTTCCAAATCCATGATCTCTTTCAATGGCAACCCAAGAAGATAAAGTCAATGTTCCTAACACATGGAAGAAGCCTAGTCTTCAGTACCTTCCTGTCCTCTCCTCTGTACTCGCCTTCCATTAATGTGGTCTCTCCTGAGTTAAAAGAAGGTGCTGCTCTCAGCTGCACTCTCTGAACTTTGGCCTCAACAAAGCCTCTATCTTCACACGCCCTTTCCAGAGGAAGGGCTTTCTCTCTTCAATGAAGTGGTTCTGAAAGTGCAGAGATTTCCACATACTCTTAGTTGTATTTCTGTTGCTGGGATAAAATACTTGCCTCACCAACACAGCTTAGAGGAGAGAAAGGTTTGTATGGCTCAAGATTATTATGGTTCCAGTCCATCACTGTGGAGAAATCACAGAGAGAGGAACTCAAGACAACTGGCCACATTATATTTGTAGTTGAGAAACAAAGATCAAGAAATGCATGTCTGTGCTCGACTCTTTCTCTACTCTCATGTAGTTCAGATGCCTACAGGATGGCACCACTCACAGTGGGCAGGGCTTCCCATTCCAACTAACTCAACAGTCAACCACCCAAGCCCAGCCTCCACACACAAATATGTCCGAAGATCTACCTGATCTACTAATTCCTCGCTGAGACTCTTCCCAGGTGATTCTAGGTTGTGTGAGGATGGCAGTTAAAACTAACAGTCACTCTCTCATGTCCCCATTCATGCCCGTTAAGCAGCTCAAATGGTATTCTTCTTGAGTTTCCTCCTTATTATTCCCCATGCTTGTCCACACTCTTCTAATGTCCACTAGCTGAGCTAATTGCTTCTCTTCCTTTTCCAAGGAAAACATGTACAGAACAAAGAATCCACATGTACAGAACAGAAAAATGCACAAACTCCAAGGCGTCACTTCCTTCAGCAGAATGTCTTTCCATTCCAGACAACTCTAGAACTCACAGTGACATCTGTACAATTTTTAAATTAAATTTAATTTTATGTGTATGGATGTTTTGCATGCATGTTTTGCATACCTTCTTTCACCTCTCCAAAATGTTTAACAATGCTGAATTTGGCCTAAGCATCCTCTTAGCTGTTTGACACCGACAGTAAACTTTTCTGAAGCCCCCCATCTTTGCTGTTTTGTCCTAATCCTTTACTCTTTTGATTCATTCTAGCAAAGGCTGGTTTAACCAATAGGTTTCATCTTTGCTTCTTGTAGCATCTTCAAGCAAAGAAGAGTCCACCACCCAACTCCTCCAAGAGGGAAGGAATCCTTATTTCTTACTTCTGCCTCAATCTGTTCAACTTCACTTTTTTTGTATCTATGTATATTTTCCCATATATAATTTGGTTTCAACATGGAATTTATGAATTAAATACCCATCACTGATTATCATATACCTACAAGGGGTCAGAACATTGGCCTCTGCTTTGAATTTACAGTAGGCGGTACCCCTCGGATGTCAGCTTTCTTACAACTAACTGAGAAATTGGGAGTACCTTTCTCATCTACCTCAGAGGCTGCTGGAGGGTAGGATGAGAAATTCCACACAAGCCTTGACTTTGATGTCACTACTGAAAAATGGCCCCAGGACTTCCTTCTACATCAGTCAGTACATGCCCCTGTCATGCTGTTGGGAATAAGACATGGAAGAGGAGCTGGGGAATGAGGGATGAGGAAGGGGAGAAAGGAGAGGGGGGGATGTACAGGCTTGGCTATTCTAGGTAGTGGTGTCTCTGGATCTGCTGCTGCCTCCACAGCAGCTCCAGCCTCTTACTTTTGACCTTTATTTTTGCAGAGTGTAGTTCATACCCGTTCTGAGTTGCCTCCCACAGCACTTAAGACCCTCAAGAGCTGTCCTTGGCATACAGTTCATCAAGACATATAAATGGTAGGTGGATAACAAGAATCAAACTGTGACGAATTCTTTAATGGTACCATTTAACTTATTTAAGAAAAACCCAAAACAACAATAACAAAACCAACCAACCAAACAAACAAAAACAAGGATAGATACGCACTGTAGAAGATAAAAAGAATAAGAAAACCCAGAAAATGACATCACCACCTACAAAATGAGAGGATTGTGGTTAATCCCTGGGTAATTTCCTTCTACTTTTTCTCATTTGTTTATAGTGGAAATTGAAGTGTTAGCTGCCGTCTGACCTTTTCCCCCACTGGCCATTACAGCACAGGCATTTTTTACAAGAGGGCTTTCAACTATTGACCTTTTGCTACTTGCAAGGAAAAAAAATTCTTCAAGAATGTCAGAAATACCACATGCTTGTTTCAGAAACCAGAGTCACAGAAGCTGTGCTTGTCTTAAGAAGCAGAAAGTTCTGGAAGCTGTAGGACTGTCTTGATTCTCAGAAGAGTAAAGGGTTAAGACAAAACAGAGACCAGAACAACTCCAGAGGCAGGCTTGCAGCAATGACAGGAAGGGACCCCCCCCCCCCCGGGACAACTGGGGCAGAGAACCTCCTGCTTAAAGCTCTTCTTTAGAGAGTTCCATATTTCCAGGTTCCAGGAGCTCTCTCATTATGTGCACACTTTGTGTAGCCTATACCTTCTATGCTCTCTTTTCTCTGGCCTTGCCCCACCCCACTGCTACCCATTTTGCTATGGTTTGGATCTGGATCTGTAATGACCAAAAGATCTATGTGTTAAAAAGTTGGTCCCAGGTTGGCATTATTAGGGGGTGATGAAGACATTAAGATGTAGGACAGAGTGGGAAGTCACTAGGTTACTGGAGATGCTCTTGAGGGATACTGTGGGGCCCTGTCTCCCTCCTCTGCTTCTCTCTCTCTCTCTCTCTCTCTCTCTCTCTCTCTCTCTCTCTCTCTCTTTTTCCTCTGACTATGTGATAAGTGGTTTTTCTCTGCCATGGGTTCTAACTATTTGTACTATGCTGCCACATCCAAAGTAACAAGGTCAACTAACCATGGGCTGAAACCCATAAAGCTCTAAAATCAAGTGAAGCTTTTCTCTATGTCAGTCAGTTATCACAGGTATCTTCTAGAGTAACAACAGAAAGGCAGACAATGCAATCCTCTCCAGGAGCCTCTAGCCAAGCTCTGAAGTATCTATAAGTGGGGGAGAAGGGTGGAGCAGGGGTGCTGGAATCCATCAAAGCAGGTGAAGAGGTGATCTGAAACACTAGCTTAGAACTTGCATTTCTCTGGAACTCTTACTGTCCATGATATTCCAGATACAATGAGTATCTTCGGTGGCCTAAATTTGTCTCCATCATAGAATAAGTGCCCATCCCATGAGGCTTGGTCTCACCACATGTGTGCTGGCTTGTCTTATGTCAACTTGACACACAAACTAGAGTTGTCTGAAAGGAGGGACCCTTCTTTGAGAAAATACCTCCATAAGATCCAGCTGGAAGGCATTTTCTTAATTAGTGATATGGGAAGGCCCAGCCCATTGTGGGCGGTTCCATTCCTGGACTGGTGGTCCTGAGTTCTATAAGAAAGCAGGCTGAACAAGCCTTGGGGAACAAGCCAGTAAACAGCACCCCTCCATGGTCTCTACATCAGTTTCTGCCTTCAAGTTCCTGCCCTGTTTGAATTCCTGTCCTGATTTTCTCCAGTGATGAACTATGATCTGAAAGTATAAGCCTAATAATCTCTTTCCTCCCCAACTTGCTT
Source organism: Grammomys surdaster (assembly GCF_004785775.1). Taxonomy (NCBI): domain Eukaryota; kingdom Metazoa; phylum Chordata; class Mammalia; order Rodentia; family Muridae; genus Grammomys; species Grammomys surdaster. The sequence goes on along the minus strand of NW_021604601.1, from coordinate 3,195,583 downwards.
TTTGGTCATGTTTTTTGTGGCAACAATAACCTTACCTAAGACAGTGTGTCTGTTAGGTGGGGCATTTTTCATTCTAACATTCCTTGACCATAGAGGATAGGACACCCAGTAATACCCATCATATTACTCTTCAGTCTTCTGTGTCATCTAGAAGTATTTCAAAAGACAACCTTGGTGAGTAGGTGGCTAACGCAGGGCAGGTGGAATCACTTTCTTTAACTCAAAGAAGATGGAACCACTGTGGTGGCCTGCCATCACTATGCCGCACCATGCAGGTGTCTGCAAATGCAGAGCTCACGTAGACATCTACTTCGAGCATGTTGAGCAATGACCTGAGTCTAGGACCCTGAAGATGTGGCCACTAAAGAGTAGAACTAGAATCTATGAGCTTGTAGACTTTGGACAGAAGAGATCTTCTTTGGTTCTTTTTCTGGATCATAATATTTAGTCGGGTTTTGAGTTTCCATATTCTCTTCTGAGCAAGAGGAATGGGTCAGCCTTTCATCCTTCCCTCACTCTCTTTGAAATGGTTTATTCAGGTCCCCAGTGACCTCAACACTGCAAAGTATGTGGATGGTTCCCTGCACCTTTCTCCTTCTTTCAGCTGCTACAATGTGCTCTCTCTCCTTTGCTTCTGCAGTTCAACACACCCCTGGCCTTTTCTTTCTTGCTGACATTTCCTTTCCCCCTTTGCTGGATAAGGTCTTTCTTCTCATCCCACCCTGGAGGTGCTAAGGTGACCTAGGATCAGCCTTTCTCCGTGCTGACTCTCAGAGATACCATCACCAGAATTATAGAAAATATTATTTAGCTGATAGTTTCCTGGGTACTTCCTCCCCTGGCTTTATTCTAAATCCTGGGTTCATACATCAAAGGCCTATTTAAGAGTAAACATGACTAAGTCAGACTCCTAAGTCCTCGACCTTCCGAACCTGTCTTTCTCCCACATTTACAGCCTCAACAAATAGGACAAACTGAAGTGCTAACAACCCTCACATGTTCAGGCTAACATCCTTGGCTTCGTCCCTTTAAATTTAATCTATTTACTTATCTATTCCTCTAAAATTCTCTACAATTGAACTACTGGCAAACCCTTTTGGTTCCGCTCTCAGTAAAAACCTCATCCATTGATGATCTGAGCTCCCATCTTTTCCCTTCTGGACTGTGACAGTCACCTCCCACTTCCTGGGATAGCTCCTGAGAGATACCTGTGTGTCTCTGACATGGAACTGCCACATAGAAGCCAATGGCTTTCTGTTCACATGCAAGATCATGCTCTCTGATGGCTTCGAGCTCCTCTAGGGCTGCTGTGCCTAGAGCAAAGCCTACATGCTAAGCAGGGCCTGTTTCCTGGGACCATTCTTCTACTTGTCTCCCAGCTGTAGGATACTAGCTTACACATGAGGAGAGATAGCACCAATGACTCTCTCAGAGGGTCTAGCATGAGGAGCACTATTGCTAGGAAAAGGCTGTCTAGATAGTTTAATTTGTACAGAACACATAAGGTAACTTTCCCCTGACCATAAAAATCTTGAACAATATGGAAATCCTCAAAAGAAATAGCAAGAAATACAAAACAAACAACCAGAAAAACAAGTGTCAAATCCCAAAGACAACTACTAGTGGAAAGCCTCTGCTCTGCCCTCTTCTTACAGAGAAGGGCTTTCTACCAGCTCAGCATCACCTTTGAAATGGATCACACACACGCACACACACACACACACACACACACACACACAACATTAAGCAGTGGTGGCAATTTACCACAAAAATGGAATGATCCAACTCTGGAGAGAATACGACTAGAACCATATTCCATTCAAACTCTGAAAGTGGTAGTTCCACGCCAAAGTCATTACCCCAGCAACAGGGTTCTCCCTGATGGCTACTGCAGGATTACCAGGCAACTAAAACATTTGTTTTGGACTCAATCTGCTATCCATATGGCAGACAGAGGAGGAGTTAAACTTAAGACACTCACCCTTACAAGAACAGGTTCTCTATAAAAATTCCATCTTCGTGTGGTTACATATAAAATTTATACCAGTTCTTAGAGCATAAGTTTGAGCTGCATAGCCCATAAAATGTCTTATGTTACACAGGAACAGGTTTTGGAAATAAAGAGGGCAGTGTTTCTTTATTATTATCTCTATAATTTGTGGATTTAAGTTTCTAATGATCACAGATGGCAATAAACATTAATAGTGTTCAAGGAAGGGGGGCGGGATCTTTTCTGACTGCAGGAGCAGATGTTGACACAGACCCTCATAAGCTGTTCTCCAGACAAGACACATGTACTTCCCGCAGCCCTAAAAGATGAGATCTATGTGTAGTATAGGATACAATAAATCTAAGTTCATACCTGCCGACCCATAAAGGCTTTTTAAAGTTATTGTTTCCTTTATAAATGAAGATAGGCTTATTCCCTGCAGTGGGGAGGGAGAGAATGGAGGTATTTCAAAGCAATGTTTGTCCTTCAACATGGAATGTATGGAGATTTTATGAAGGGAGACCATAAATATTTATAAAGAGAAACACCATAGTCGCTGGCACATTCCTAAGATCGCAGAGTTAAAGACTATATTCTCAAGCACGTTCAGTTGAAAGTCATAGTCCAAGAATGAAAGGCAGTGGATATATTCTGGGCTGTGCTTGGCTCAAGGGTATGGAGCATGTGTTTGAAAGGTTAGCACAGCAGGCAGGAACACTTTGGGACACGTACAGACTGTGTCAAAGATGGCCGACAGAAACACCTCTGGGCATGCGCAGATTTCATCACCATTTCACAGAAGGAAAAGACAAGATGCTTCCGAGGTGTGTTAATAATAGTTTGCTCCTAAAGTTGCCTGTTTCACTTAGGGGCTCACCAAGTTCCACTAAGGAAGGGTTCATGCTTATCCATCATTGTCAGCCCTGTAATTATACTGAAATAACTTGCCAGTGTTGGGTATAGTGAATCTTACGGTCAGGATAGTGAAAACTTTCAGGGTTTTTTGTATGTGCATGAATATGCATGTGTATATGTACCCATGTGTATGTGGATGCCCACAGGGACCAGAAGAAGGTGTTATAGAGTTACAGTTATGGAGAGTCGTGAACTATCTCATGTGGATGCTAGGAACAGAACTTGAATCCTCTGCAAGAGTAGTAAGCACTCTTAATGGCCGAGCCATCTCTCTGGCCTATAATAAAGATCTTTGTAAAATTAAGATTAATGTTTTAAAAATAAGAGCATTAAGTCTTCTGAAGGAGACGAAATAGTTAAGTTTTCTTTAAAAATTATATTTTATTAATTTATAAAAATAATACAGGAGGCTGGGGCAATCGTTCAGCAAATAAGAGCAGGTATTGCTCTCACAGAGGATCTGAGTTTTATTCCTAACTCACAACTGTTTATAACCCCAATTCCAGGGGATCTGATATCTCTGGTCTCTTTTGGTGATCTGAAACATATTAATATTATGTTGATGCATTAACACACACACATGTGTAAATAAATAAACAAATTTGAAAATAATAGCAGGCACTGTTATCTGTTAATTTGTATTTTATTTCTCTTCACTGTGAGATTGATACCCCCTAGACTGTGATAGGGTCCATTCTTAACAGGACAAAACATGATACCCTTATTTTTGAACAAAGGAAAAAAACTCAGTGACAACAGAAAATGGTACAAAGGCAGAAAAATGCAGGAGCAAGTGAAGCCTGGGAGCCTGTCACAGACACATGCCCCTTAAGGAGCAGCTTTTATAGGTTATAAATACAATATAGGAAGAAAGGTGATTTAAATGCTTCCATCTCTGACTGCTACAAAAACGTCTTTCAAGACTTAAAAATACTTTTCATCTTTTAAATAAATATTTTGTCCTAAATTTGAAATGTTAAAGATAAGCGTTAAAGGCTTACTGACTTAGCCTGTTTTTATCACAATTCTAGAAGCCTGAGAACAAACTTTTCCCTTGATCTATTACAAGAAACTGGCCATGTCCCAGAGTCTAGACAATGGCTTTTCATCTTTTCTCCTCAGAGTTTTCCATTCACTAGAAAGAACAGTTATTCGTTACTTTTTTCTTTCTTAAGCATTCCTGGATTTATTGAGTTGAGTACAAGGATTGTCAACTTCAGATAGCCTTGACCTACATTGGGGTAAAAACTATAAACACACACAGACACCTACAGTTTCAGGAAACAAAAAATTACCTATAATACCTGATGGGGTACTGCTCCTTACAAAGTCTAAACTAAGAACTTGCATTCTTCATGAGCCTTTGAGCCTTTTCGAGGAGCTAAGCACCTATTCCTGGACCCCTCCCTTACTTAGCCCATAATGTTTAGCAGAACCACCAAAGAAAACACAGGCCAGTGAAGCACATGTACAGCTCTATGGGGTCAAGAAGTGGCTGTTTCAATGAAGGAATGGTGACCGTCACCCGACAGCTTCAGGAAAGAGCAGAGGCAGTGCCTTTCAGAATGTCCCCAATCTGGACACACAAATGCACACTGACTGTTGATCACAGATAGCAGTGCAGTTTTGGAAAATAGCCTGGTCAGCCTGCCTTGAATAGAGATCACAGCCAGGCCAAGGCCCTCTGAACCTCTGCCTGGAGCCCCCTGAAGCAGCCACATGTCCTTTCAGCAAATTCTCAGTGTCTTGCCTTTGCACATGCTTCCTTCCTGGAAACACGCCTTTCTCCCATAATTTTTGTCTGTTGCCTGTTCTATTACTTTCCCATCATCCGATCCCATTACGTCAGTTTTCTCTGTGCCCATAAATAGTTCTGCTAATAGAGAACATTTGAAGGTAAGGGGCGGTTCTCCATCCTTTTCCCACTACGCATTTCACCATGAACCCCACAAATGGCACTTTCCTACTCGACCATGATCCATGATTACATAGAAAAATAACAAGAACTCCATATTACCATCTAATACTTGTGTTCAGAGTTTACCAGTTGCCCATCTGTCTGTCCTGTGATGTACTGTGTCGCCCAAAATTTGCATGTGACATCCTTACCCCTAGTAGCTGAGAAAGTGCTTGTATGTCAATGTAGGTTCTGTAAAGAGAGATTCCACTGATATGGGGTCATTAGGGTACCTCAGTGCAGTGTAAGTGTTGTCCTTATATGGAGACATTAGTATAGAGAGAATATCTTATAAGCATCACCTGTCTATAAAAATGCTTATAGCCAATGAACTGAGGCAGAAGATAGGAGGTGGGACATCTGACAGGGATAGAGAAATCCTGGGAAATAGTCAGAGGTATAAGAGAATTGAGCAGAAACTATGAGAATAAAATAGGGAGAGATTCACCTGGAACTCCAAAGGGAAGACTGGCAGAAATTAGGAGCTAGCTGGATTCAGGGTAGAATCAAGGGGAGATTCGGCCCAGAAACTTTGAAGAGCTGGATGTAAGAAGAAAAGGAGAGGATACCAGTTACATAGCTGAACCCAAGTTAGAATAAAAGGGACAGTAAGTTAAAAACAATTCCAAGAACAAGACAAAGATTATGGCCTAAGCACTTATTAAGCGATTAGTCTCAGAGTTGCTATTTCTGGCAGCTAAGAGGTTGGGAGGAAAACGTGTTCATTTTTTACACAGTAGGACACTGAGAAAAGACTACTGGAAGATGGGGAAAAAGACAAGAGCTAAGTTAAGCAGAGCAGTGTACAAAGAAACAGGCTCTGTCAGCACTCTTTTCTTGGAGTGGCAGGCTCCAGAAATGTGAGAAAGAAATTTCTATTGTTTCTGCCATTCTCCCTCTGATCCTTTTCTTGTGATGGCTCTAGCAAACGGGTGGTGGTACTTCACAGGTATGGTGGTGGCACTTCACAGGTATGGTGGTGGCACT
>NW_021604601.1:3187604-3189724 GCF_004785775.1 Grammomys surdaster | reverse complement strand
GTGGCACTTCACAGGTGTGGTGGTGGCACTTCACAGGTATGGTGGTGATGGCTTTGGTCTGAGATTTGGTCAAAGTTCGTCTATTACATTAATTTTTTTATGAAAAAAGAACCCACGGGCTTTATTTCATTCAAGTTGGGTTGTGATAACAATAAAATATCTGCCATGTCTTAAATTTAATGATGAGAGCCAGAGGTTATGGGTGGGGAGATAAGGGAGCCAACAAGAGACTGTTTTTATGATCCCAAAAGTAAGTCCCTTTGACTTAATGCCATCGCGATGACAATCAAGATCACCTACATACATCTATACTGCCAATCCCAGGAGGCCAGAAGCAGTGAGACTCTCCTTTTATGGATGGGAGGCTTTTCCAGAGCGTCCCCTTGCTTCTTGCTCATAGACAGCACAGGCCTGCAGAAACACACACTTTCCTTCCTCCAATGCTCATTAAGGACATGCATTTTTTTCCTACTACCTGTCTTAGAAGCTGATTCTTTTCTGCCTACCATCTGTGATGGGGAAACCTTCCATCTCAGACAGAGAACCCTCTGTCTTGAGAATTTTGACTTAACCATTTTGTGCTCGGAGTCCCTCCTTGGTATAAGGTATCCAGAAGAGAGTTCCCCCCACTTTTTTTGGCTTCAGTGTTCTCATTAGAGACCACCTACAGCCATAGCAGAAATGAGACCAGTGGTGACAGCAAGCAAAAGAAGAACAAAAATACAAAGACATGGATGTGTCAGTGGGTGGGACACCTTTGGTAACTGCCTGTCTTATTCCTTAACCTATACATGAATCTCAAAATGTGTTTGAAGTCACCATGAGGAATGGACCATTCTGACTGTTGGCAGCAAAACAATTGTACACAATTTTCCTTTGCACAGTAAAATTGCCCTCCAGAGATAATGCCCTACAGCAACCACACTGAGGTACCACGAGGTAGATAAGCCTTCTATGAAGAAGTTCTTCTTTTATGACGTAGTCTACAGGACTACTTGTTCATGAGGGGTCGGGATATAAGCATATAGTTAAATGCTTTCATTTATGGTGATGGAGGGCCACGAGTGGTGCTCACCTTGGGTTAGGTCTTGTATTGATCGGTTGCTGATGCCATCACACTGACAAAATGCCTGATAAGGGCTACATAAGAAAGGACAGTTTCATGTGGCTCACAGGTTGAGGGCAGAGTCCATTATGACAGGAAAAACATGATGGCAGGAGGGGGAAGTGCCTGGTCACTTGCAACCACAGTCAGGAAGCAGAAAGAGGTGAACAGTCAGCTCCCTCTCTCTGTTTTAATTAGTTCTAAACAACCCAGGAGTAGTACAGTCACATCTATAATGGGGCTTCCCATCTCAATAAACTTAATGTGGGAACATCCTCTCGCAGGTTTGCCCAGGGATTCATTTCCATGGTGACTCTAATAACGTTGGCAAGGAAGATTAACCCTCATAGTCCTGTGTACTTTAGTAACTCGTTTGTTCTCCACAATAACGCTTGGTGACTATTCCAAAGTGCGGAAGTGAGACCCAAGTGTCAGGATGAGAGACTAGAAGAAGACTCTTGGCAGGGCTGGGGACAGGAGGGAGAGACGGGCAGTCAGAGAGTGTCTGAGTGAAGTCTTGAGCATCTTCAGTCTGCCTGGATTATACACAGGGCTTTGATGGGGCAGGACTGGAAGAAGAGGCTGGGTCTCCTCCCAGGGACTCAGATCCAAGTGAGACATTTGTGAGAAATTCTAGAGACAGTAGGTGTTCCCTGCATGACTTTCTGTGGGCACCCGACATACATGACCTTCCGCTGGAAAGCTGCTGAGGCAGTCTTTGTCCGTCCACTTCACCAGCTGGGACAGCCTGTGCCAACTTTGCTCAGCTCGGTTACAAGTTTAAGATTCAAGTTTAAAAGTCTGCTTTTGTCCTTGAATCAATGCCTTTATGTTGATATAAACATCCTCTTCCTCTCTCTCACACACACAGACACATACACACACATACACTCAAACAGACACACACAGATATGCACACAGAGACACAATCACACAGACACACACACAAAGACAGCCATAGACACACTCACAGACATACACAGACATACACATGGACACACACAGAGACACAATA
>NW_021604601.1:3170555-3187594 GCF_004785775.1 Grammomys surdaster | reverse complement strand
AGACAGACAGACAGACAGACACACACACACACACACACACACACACACACACACAAAATCAAAACCAAACTGAGCAGGATAGAAAACTGCTCACCTCCTAGGCAAAGTGAGTCAGAAGACATGCAGGCAGGGCTAGAGAGTAAGCCAGAGGTAACGGCAGATGAGATCAGAACACACACACCAAAACAGGAAAGCCCTGGGGTGGCTCTGGCTTCATAGAACTGACTATTCTCAAGTGGAGCCAGGGCCACACTCTAGGTGACAAGTGAAGATAATCTGCTGCTGCTTCTCTTCCTCCCCATCCCTGGCCCTCCCTCTCCTTCCTCCTCTCTTTCTCCCCCTCCTCCTTCTCCATCCTTCTTCTCTATTCTCTTTCCTCCTCCTTCCTGCTCCCATTCTTCCTTTTTCTTCTCCCTCCTTCTTCCCTATCCTTCTCCTTTCTCCTCCCCACTTTGCTTATTTGCTTTAAGCTTTTTCTTTGACAGTTTCGTACAAGTGTAATAGTGCTTTCTCTTTACCATTTACCCGGTTAGTTTCACCTCCTCCCTACAGGCCCTTTTCTCCATTCATGTCATTTGGTTTTTGTGACCCTACGACTTTAATCATCACAACACCTTTGGAACTGTGCCTTGAAGCCTGGTGGGTTCACTAATGCTTGGTTTACAACTGAAGGCAATGCCTCTCCTTCCCTGGAATCTACTCACTGATGCTGCTAATTCAGAGTGTTCGTGGCAGGGCTCCTGAGGCTTAAGGGCCCCTCCTCTATCAGTGATTAGCTGCTGACAGGCTCAGTTTGGTGCAGGCCCAGGGCAGGCAAGTAAAGCGGCTATGACATCGTTTGAGATGGTTGCCCTGCCCTGAAGGCTCTTGATGTTGAGACATTGTTTGCCAGCTCACCTCTCTTCTCCTAAGACCATCATAGGAAAATGAGATAGACAAGCTAGACACATGCCAAGCACATAGTATTTGTTAGGCATGTGATGAACATCCACCTCCATTAATGGGGAGGCAGGCAATGGAAGAACTCAACTATCCGGCTCTTTGTAATCCTACTAACAAATGGGACTACCATAGGGCCTCACTACACAGTTAACAAAAGCTGTCAGGTGATCTTGTCAAGGTTGTTTAACTTGGAAAACAGAACAAAAGGCCTCTCCTTCTGTTTTTCTCTTTTTGTCTGCACCTGTGTGACATAAAGGACAATGGCATTGGACAGATATGACTTCTGAGGTATCTGAGGAGTGGCACTGCAGTGAGGTCAACGGTCAAGAAAAGCAAAACTGTGAGAATGTGTTCTGACACACGGGATGTTTCACACAAATAACAGACGTGGTCTCCACAAGGCACTTGCTCATTTCCCACAGGAAAAATAAAGATGTTAATTAATAATCCATGTCTACTGGACACAAAGGGAACAGTGCATGATAACCAGGCTTTCCTCTGTGAGAGAATCAGGTGCCCCTCTAAAATTCCCCTTTTGTTTCATATCCCATAAAAGGTTCTAGCACAGCCTTGGGCACCAAGGTGTGTGTGTGTGTGTGTGTGTGTGTGTGTGTGTGTGTCCCTTGAACCTAGCATTGATGTCTTATTTCAATCTAAAGGAAAAGTCTCCAGTTTCCTGACAGGATAAGCACCTGTATAGCATGAGTGACCAGGGGCTGTAGAGAGAGGGTGTTTATGCTCTATGTGAAGATCTTCCTGAAGGGAAACTAGTTGGGAGGGACTAAGGGACAGATCAGAGAGTCCCATGCTCATTTTATGAAAAGGGGAAGCCAGGAATGCTTATGGCCTATGTGAGAGTGGGCCCTTGGCACCAGTCCTCACCGTGTCTCAAAGTGGCAGTGCAGCAGAAGAATCTTGGGTTATCACTCTGTGGGCCTGAAAGGCTTCGGTTCTGAAGATTGACCCATGTGGGTGAGAAGTGGACAAAGGACAGGATGGGGGACCTACTAAGCCACCCACATGTTGAGCACAACTTGGCATCTCTGCTCATTTTGATCTTTTATGCATTTCAACAAAAAGCCTGTCAGTAGGAATGTTTCCCTTGAGGGGTTGATGGGTAGTTTACATACAAATTGGTTATTCTTTACCTTTGGGCTGAAGTGGATACTCTTTTTGACATCTGGAATAGAGCTCAGAGCAATGCTCCTGTGGTGGTTTGCTTTTATCAAGATGTGTTCCTTTGACAAATGCCCAGTTCTGACCATGTGCTAATCTCATCAGCCTGTTCATCCTCAAATAATCTGAAACTTTGTCTAGCTCATGCAAATAGATCCAAGAGGGGACCAGAACTGTAGAAAAGGAGTTGTGTCGAGGTGGGTAGTGAGGGTTGGAGACTGAAATGTGAGTTAGATTCAGATATGCCTCTGTCATCAACCACCTGAAGTCAGCCAGTCACATGGCAGAATGGGATGCCATATGGGAAGACACTGTGACTCAAATCACAATGTGTTGTTCATCTGACAGGATGTCACAAGAACAGAAATAGGCACCAAAGCAAAGAAGAACATCCAAAATTAAGAGTCTGAATTGCTTGTTTTGGGTCCCTGCTGTTACCAGATTACACATACACACATGCACACACACACACACACACACACACACACATGCACATGAACACCAGTTGAGGCTAGGTAGGTTAGAATGATCTCATTTTTCAGCAGGAAGCTGATGTTCTGAGAGACTGTCATGCTCTTCTGATTCCAGAAGAATGTCAGTATGGGCCATTCTGGAGCAAGGTCTCTGCATAAGCCAAAGGCATCAATTATCACCATCACTATCACTCGTAACTGGAGTTACCATGTGAGGATCGCTTACCAGGCTGCATACCTTGCAGGTATTGACTCCGTTATTCTTCTTAGCACCTCTTTAAACTCATTACTGCAAACTGAGAATCCCTCATCTGACATGCTTAGACCAGAACTGCTTGACACATGGGAGGTCTTTTTCACTGCTGTTGTTTTGGTTTTGGATTTTTGCATAGCATGACCCCTACTAGCTGCGTACCCCTAATCTGAAACTATGAAATCCCAAATCCCAAGTGCTCCAAATTCAGAAACGTTTTGAGCTTTGTTACAAACCCATTACATTTGGAGTTCAGAATTATTAAATTCATTTTAAAGTTCAAACCTAAGGGAGCTGAAGTAACAAAGACTTTAGAGATCCAATCCACAGGGTCTGGGGACTTCCCTTTTTGGCAGAAGCAGAATGAATGGGCTGTCAACCACCTTACACACCAACAGATGAGATTCAGCATCGGAGAGATGGTAGGATTGGTAAATCAAGGAACTCTCTTTCCTAATCATGGTTGTTTCTGTTTTGGTTTTATGAAGACAGTCTCACTATGAAGCCTTGGCTAGCCTGGTGCTCACTATGTAGATCAAGCTGGCCTCAAATTCAGACATCCACCTATCTCTATCCTGAGTGCTGGGATTAAAGGTATGTACCATCATGCCCAGCTTTCTCTTCCCTAATCTTCACTCCTCTCTGCATACTTCACTGCCCTGATCATTCCTGAGATCTATCTCCTGCAGAACATAAGCCCCACAGGGCGTGGTCTCAGTTTCAATCAGCCTGACACCCCAGGTACCCAGCACAAGGAACGGATTCAAGAGAAAGAAGAAGGTATATGACAATTTAATAAATAAAACTGTGCATCGATGTCTCTATTGATGAGCCCTAGAGTAAGCAAGAAAAACCCATAGGGAAGCCAAGTAGAAAAAGAGATGGCCATTTCAAAGATGATCAAAAGCCAGCTGTATGGTATCCAGACTTCCAATCCCATTGATGTGGGGCACTGAGGCAGGAGGATTGTGAGTTCAATAGCAGCCTGAGCAACAAAGCCAGGTTATATTTAAGAGAACAAACACATGAAAACACATGAAACAGGATCCATATTTAGTTCACCCCCTCCCTTAGGTTAAGAAGGACTGGGAGGAAAAAATGGTCCCTAAGGGGACGATGGTATTGATGCAGAATCCTTCCACTCCTGCACAAATCCTGGAACAGCATCAGGGATAGAAACAGGACAACACAGGTTACTACAGCAATCTCTTGTCCAGAGCTGGCTTAAATGTGACCAGGAGTCACAGAACTGAGCCACTCCTGAATCGACCATTTTTGCTAGGCTGAGATTGCCACAGACGTCTGGCACCTGACTAGGGCCAGTCAAAGACCTAAATGAGCATAAGTCTGTCTCCTCCCCTTCCTCATGTCCCAGCAAGCAATAGGGTAAATAGCAATACAGATTAAACATAAATAATATAGTATATGCAGCTGCTACACTGAAGAAATCAAACACTATAGTGGACACTAATAATCTGATTCAAAACAGCCTCTGAGGCTAATGAATGAAAGACACACTAGGACAGACCTTCCTTGTCTCGCTTCTTCCTTCCTTCCTTTCTTTCTTTCTTTCTTTCTTTCTTTCTTTCTTTCTTTCTTTTTCTTTTCTTTTCTTTTCTTTTCTTTTCTTTTTTTCTTTTTTTTGAGATGGAGGTCCAATGTGTCCAAGGATAGCATTGAACTCATTGTACAACAGAGGAGGACTTTGAACTTCTGGTCCTACTGCATCTACCTCCTGAGTGCTACAGGTTATGCACCACTCCACCTGGTTTATACAACACTGGGAATGAAACCCATGGCTCTGTGCACAGTTGACAAGTACTCTACCAACCAAGCTATGTCTCCAGCTCCTTGTCCTACTCATTCATAGAAAAGAAAATATAAAATAGTTTTTATATTGAAATTACATTCACTTATTTATACTGAATGCAAATATAAGCTGGGCAAGCATCAATAGAAATATCCATAAAATCACTCCCTTTCATTATTATTTCAAAATTGCATTACATGTCATTGTAATTTACAGTAAGCCTTATGTGTGTATATATATGTCTCCTGTGTACAACCACCCTCCATCCACACCACATCACACAAAGAGTCCTCACTCCTAACTCCCGCTGTTCTCAGCATCTACTTTTCTCTCTGCTCCTAAGTTTGAATGTATTCCCTCTCCCCTGCAGACTTGTTCCCACACTCCAGGCCTTCCATGAAACAATGCTTGCTGATATGACCATCAGTGAGCTGCAATGGGTTTGTCTGCACTCAGAGAATGGAAGGAAATCCCCTGCATTTATAAGCCACAGGGAAGGCTCGCTTGCCTGGCCGTACAGGCCGACATATACCAGTCTGATGGTTGGATTCAGAGCTCATCATCTGCATTGTCACTTGTAACTTCCTTAGGCAGCTCAGAAATAACCTTTAGACCAGACCAAACCTTCCTGATTTCTATGGGAAATACTTCCAGAGAGATACAGCATTCTGTATAGAGGTTCACGATAAGAACACAGACACCCTTCTAAGGGCCATTTGAGGTACTTAAATACATCTGAAAGCATGAGTTAATTTTGCCAGGCCAGCAATTAACTAGTTAATTAGTCCTTGAGTAGGTTTCAATTTCACTAGAACATCACATTTGATTCTGAAATTCCAGTAGCAGCAACAGTTTTGTTGAGATAAAAGTACTGTTTTAACACAAACTTCTTTTTTTCCTTAAAGGAAGTCCCTTAATTCTTCTGAGGGCCTCCACGAAAACAAGTGTGATTAAATGGATTGTTATTCTTCAAAATCAGTGGAGCGTAATGGATGCCGTAATCTTCACCAAAAGCATACCACCAAGTGAGTGTTTTTCTAACTAACAAGCCCTCCAAACCCAGGATACCCTGTTACAAGGATTTCCTGTAATTCACTGGGAATGTGCAAAAGAAGAAGAAGAAAAAGGCAGAATCAACGTTTCTGAAAATACACAGTGAAAATACAGCTCTTTCATCTTAGCTATTTGCTTTCTTGTCTTCTCAATAATATTCAAACTATACCTCCCTCCACTCAAGCTGTAAATCCTGAACATCTGCATTTACCCATGCTTTGACTATATATATATATCATACAAGTTTGAGAATATTCAGTCACACCTCTGATTCATCAGGTCAATCCAAATGTGGAGCTATTAGAGACTGTGCTGCTGTTTTTAGGTGAACTTGTCCTGACAGGACGTTACCCAAGTGGGGAACCACACATTGGTTTTCTTTTCTTTTTCTTTTTCTTTTTTTTTTTTCTTGAGACAGGGTTTTTCTGTGTGGCCCTGGCTGTCCTGGAACTCACTCTGTAGACCAGGCTGGCCTCAAACTCAGAAATCTGCCTGTCTCTGCCTCCCAAGTGCCGGGATTAAAGGCGTGCGCCACCACTGCCCGGCCACACATTGGTTTTCAAGAGCTTCTTCTTGTCACCATGAATGACCAGCAAGCCTCTGATGACTGGCATCTTCAGTGGTTTCTCCTCCAGGCTGAATTTGGCAATAGAGAGTGATTACCACAATGAAGTGTTAGCTGAAAGTGTCCAGTTCTTAGGTCAACACTAGCATGTTGTCTATTGTCCTCAAGGATGGCATCCCAACAGCTGTTAGACATGTTAGACATGGACTTAACTCCAAGAGAAAACACCTCCGTTGTCAGCTAGGTCTGTGAGGCCCAGCTCATAAGGGCCTGAAGAGGTTAGCCTAAGGACTGTAGCCACAGTCCCTCCTGGTCTGACACATCTTACAAGATTCATTGTTCCTCTATTACTGACAAACTGTCTTCCAAATGGTCACCCTTTCCTTCTGTAATAACACAGCTCTTAATTTTAACTTGGTTTGCGTCTGCTCACAATTGAGATGTCATGTCTCAGGACAGGAAAGCAGAAGTTTGAATTAAGTGGAGTCGGTCATTTGCTATCCTGGAACTAATTCAGACTTGTGAGGAAATGTTAATTTCTCCTTTTCTTACTACTGGATCTCCCTTCAGCTTAACTTCCAACACCACATCTAGTAAGAGCACAGAATCTGGGTGAGTCTGATACGGGCAGATATCAATACTGCTATGGACCATTTGGGTTTCTTTTGTCAATTCACTGGTACACCATTGGGCTTTTATTTCTTCTTCTATGATGGAACAGTGCATACTCAAAGCACTTGTGAGTGTGAAATTCCTGACTATATGCAAAGCCTCTCGCCACTGCTATGCACACCTACAGTCGTCCATCAATCCTGTACCTGTTGTTTCTCAGTACAACACATGGAGCCATGGTCAGCAGGCCAGTGGGAACTGAGAGAGAAGACTTCCCGGCCATCCCTCTCCTTGCACACCAGGCTCCCTATACCTGGCCTCTTCAGTCTCCCTATCTCTGTCCTCAGTTCCAGTCTATTCTTTACAGCAGGTCCTGCCCACTCTGATCCCTTTCTGGTCTCACCCTTCTCAAAGATATCCTAGACCATGTGAATTCTCTCTCTCTCTCTCTCTCTCTCTCTCTCTTTCTCTTAAATACACACACAGACACATATATACATACATATATGCACATTATATACACACATAAATACATACATATACATATAAAGATACACAAATATATTTACACATACATATACACTTATATACACACATACCACATATATATCCATGTGTACAAACATATACACAAATATATACAAATATATAAACACACATATACACACAAATACATATACATGTCATGAATATGTACATATATAAATATACACACACATGTACACATACATAATTTTGCTGTTATAGGAATTTAAGTAGTGCACAGTACAAGCTTCCTACTGGGGAGATTCAGAAAGATGAAGAGGCTTTGTGCAAGAGAGCAAACAGAGCAGATGCCAGCTCTAGAGGGGTAAGTAAGGCCAAGGAAGAACACTGGGAGGAAGCCTGTGGGTTTTCTTTGATGTGAGGGATTCAGACAGGTGATATGGGTAACGGCCCAGAGGTATGTGATGTGGTACTATAATCAGGGTCCGGAATCTGCAGTTGAGTGTCAGGAGAGGGTGACTGAGGTTATAGATTACCCAACATAGTATTTGTTTCAAATAGCAGTTAATTTGCCTCAGTTCGAGGGTGATCTTGGAAATACAGGTGACTAATTCAAAAGATGAAAGAGCATTTCCACATGGTAGGTGAATGGTGGAAAGGTGAAACACACCTTGTGTGTAAACCTATGGGAAAGGGTTTGCTAATGTGTTCCCAACAAGCCAGGTATGACCACCATGTGTGTGAAGCAGCCCACCATGCCAGGCGACCATCCTGATCAGATGATGTCGGTTTAGAGCGCCATATAGCCATGCCCTCAGAACTTTCAGGGACAGAGACCTAGTTCTGGAGAGGTGATGAAACTCCCCCAAATTTACAGTGCAGAACAACATCTGATTTTCATGAGAAAACCAATTTCCTCCTACTGTATGCTCATAAAAGAAGGGAGGACTACACGTATCTCCCTAAAAATCTTAATAGTAGTAAAAAACCCTTCAGACTTCAGATGGGTGGTGTGCAGACTAGACAGAAAAGCACAACACTGCCCTTCTTCCCATAGTGGGCCTCCACAAGTGTGGGAAACCCCAAAGGGTTTGGATGTAAGCACAAGGAGACCATGGAGGGACACTGCTAGGGAAAAGATTCCTTTAGGGGTCCTTCTCTCTGCTTCAACAGTTCTTGCCTTGGGATGTTGCTAATCACGTGGCTTCAAGATAAAATAATGTAGCCACTCAAGCCAAG
Organism: Grammomys surdaster; assembly: GCF_004785775.1. Lineage (NCBI taxonomy): Eukaryota > Metazoa > Chordata > Mammalia > Rodentia > Muridae > Grammomys > Grammomys surdaster. Next base: position 3,178,985 of record NW_021604601.1, on the reverse strand, counting down.
CAGTCAGATAGAACACCTTAGCCGCTATTGGTAAGTGCACCTAACAATCTCATCCAGTAATATAATTATCCTGGACTTGATAGTGAAGAAACAGCTAGTAAGACTGCAGATCAGAGCTAAAAACAGCTTATCCAACTCAACAGCAAGAACCAGGTGACCTTTGTTCTCTATTCAAGATGGGAAAGATAGACAGGACTGCATACCTGAGTCAAAGCACAAGAACAGTGTATCACAAGGTAATACTCCAAAAGTATCTGTTCATTGGGTGACCGTGATGTCTGTCCTGTGGTGGTCAACAACACAAGGCAACCGTGCCTCAGTTACTATATAAGTCTTGTGGCTTACATTATCTTTCAGCACCAATCCCTGTCATCTTAGCCAAAGAACCAAAAACCAGTAACCCGAGACTACAAGCATCACTTACGCTATTTTTTAAAAACAGCATTAGGTTTGAATATAACAGTTCATTGACCCGTTTAAGCATTGCATTACCTATTATATGCTGGAGATCCAACAGTAAGCTAAACAAGATTTGAATAGACTGTAGACAGGGTAGAGGTGAGTAGTAAAGAATTGTGTTGTTTTCATTAGAGTTGTGCAGTGGTACTAAAGCATGTCAGGCAGCAAGTGAAGTAATTGTGGGCAAAATAACCCATCTGGAAATTGCTCTTTGGAAAGGGCTGAGAACAGAATCTCGGCCCTTGCACTCACTGAGCACACACTAGTACTGAACTACACCCCCAGTCTTGGTATTTACTTTTAATCATTTAAAGTAGGGGAGGGAAAACGGATGAACTAGGGCTGCACAGAGTCTGTGACTGCTAAACGTTGAGGTTGGGAATGTGGGGGTTCATTACAGTATGTTCTCTGCTTACCTCTGTTTGGAAATTTCCCTAATTACATGATTCATTCCTCCCCCCAAGGAACTTAGGAAAGATAATAAACAAATAGCAATTTATGGTATGTCAATTAGATCACAGAAGGGAGGTGAGAGGTGGGTAGATAAACATAATCTTTGCACATCCATATGATATTTATTTTATATAATTGTCAAATATAAGCCATGAATAAGCTGACAGTCTATATTAAGGTAAGGGAGCTAATACCTGAGAAACAATAAAAATAAAAACATCTGTTTTTGAGAAATAAGAGGATAATCTGAATTTTATAAATTTTGTTTTAATAAAATTTGATGAAAATCATGGCTAACATTTACCTAACTTTTTCTCTGTCAGGATGGGACTCTGCAGGCATTTTAAAGGATGACTGATTCAATCTTTGTTACAACTCCAGGAAGTTGTTATGCCTTTCCTATGTGTAAGATGATGGGCCTAAACTTACAGGGACCAAACACTTTGATCAAGACTAGTGAAGTTCTAAATGATAAAGCTGGCTTTGAACCCAGGTCTGGGTTCTGGGTTGAAATCTTCAACTATCACCCCTTATGCCACACTGCTTTTTTTTGATGAGGACCTAGAAGGCGGAAGCTGAATAGAGCAGCAGGCAGATATAGGGCACAGTGACGAAGAAAATCTAGAGAAGATGAGGCTAGGGAGTAAACTCTCCAGCAAAGAGTCAGGTATTCCTTTGGATACTTCTCCGTGAACATGAGACCAAAAATGGGGAAAAGGGAGTCATGGGAGAGGGGTTCGCTATCTTCTGTTTCACATCTACATACAGCTCCTTATCTCTTTCCCCATCACCACCATCATCACCTCCACCTTCACCATCAATTGGACCACGCCCACCACCATTATTACGACCATTATCACCACCTCCATTATCACCATCACTATTCAGCCATTCACAATATTCCAGGCTGTTAGTGTCTGTTCTAGAATATGATGTAAGAGAATCTGGCACCAGAACATACCAAACAGAGATAACCCAAACATACCAAACAGATGATAATCCAACATCAATTACAAAGCAACATCGATTTAATGAACAAACATTTAACTTTCTCTCCATGATGGGTGTTGCACTAAAGCTTTGGAAACACAGCAGTGAACAACCAAGACCTCTGCACTGTTACAGGTGAGGAGGACAGACAATAGGCAAGCAATTCCTATGATATGTGTTGATAAAAGGTAGCCATAAAAATGAAGTGGGGCAAGAAGGATGTTCTTGCAAGAATTCTATGGACTCTAATTGTACAAAAGGGATCAGGCATTTCTTTAGTAAGGGGACACCTAAGCAGGAGGTCAACAAGAGGACAGCAAGGCCCTGGTATGTATGGCAAGAATGTTCCAGGTAGTGGTCATGAAAATGGTGTGAGGCTGGAGCTTAGAATGTCTGAGAGTCCCAGGGAGGTGGGCTGATGGAGATTACAATGGATGACCAGGAGATGAGAGCAACCTAATGCTCTCATCTGATATAAAGCAGATATAGAGCAGATCTGATATAGAATAAAGTAGTTGGATTCTGGGGGTTTTGCAAAGAAAGCCTATGTGTTTGCTTATAGGGTAATATTCATCTGTAAGAGAGGGATGTGACCAAGAAGCCCTAAATCCCTTATATATGGGGCTTATATAACTATCTCTACCTTATGGTTCCCACTGCACTTCACTGGAATTAAGCCAACAGAAGAGTCCCCTGGAAACGCACTCGGTGTTTCAATTTGGTCTTGGTACAGCCTTCAGTGTGAGCATAGAGGGTATTCTAATAGTTCAGGCAAGAGGTAGAATTCTAAAAGGATGGGGAAGAGGCATGGGTGAGTAGAAATAGACTGAGGACTATATAGGAAGTTGTTGCTTACTGGCTAGAGCATGAAGAAAAGGTGAGAAAAATGTCTTGCTATAAACATTCACAATTCATGTGATGCTGTTAAAAAGAATTGGAAAATGATATGGGGGAGGGGCAGGAAGTTAGGAGTCTGTCTGGAAGTGAGATTGTGAGTCCATTTCTAGGTGGGCAAAAGCCAGGTAGACAAATCCCAGAAGGGATCAGAATAGAAGGGGAAGGCTTAGGTCAAGCTACTGTGTCATGGACCCTACCTCTTTTTATCGACTTATTTTGAAACACAACTAAACCTTACTACTTGAGTCAGAAAGTGTGTCCAAGAGTGTTAGTTGGCAATTTTTCTAATCAGCATAATCATTAAAACCAAGCTAATAGAATCCATCCTCTTTTAATATGAAGAGGCATTTTAGACCTGTCTTTGCAAACTGAGATTATACATCAGTGGGTAATTACTGTACCATTTAACATTCTTCACTTTGATTTAGATGTATTTTTTTCCTATAATGAGACTGATTAATTCTGATCATGAGAATAATAAAAGCATCCTTTCCACCTTTGGTGCTGCATTCATGGGCTAGGAACCTTGTACTCCAGTGTGTACATTACCATACATCATATTCACGCATTACTACTGAACACACTTCCACCAGAGAGCAAGAAGAGAGGACTGTATGACAATTCAAGTCAAACCACTGACTCAAGATCAACTGGGTAGTCTCTTGCCCTATGGTGTGAGTAGAAGGATGAATTGGGAGTGATCACTATATCTCAATAAACACATTCCTGACCGAAAGTTCAAGATGCTTTTCCAAAAGGGAATGTGTGTCATCTTCAGACATAGCTGATACCTCACTTAGAAATGTACAAGAGTCACTCAGTTGATTTGGTGCATTAGAAAGATTTCTTTTACTACAGTATCTCTGGTGGTTACTTCTGTTTCAGAATAAATGCAATCTCTGTGGAGTTTGCAAGTTTACAGCAAGATAGGGAAAGGCAGTTTTGTATGACTACCTGAGGAGAGACGGACAAATGTCCCAGATGGGGCACCAAAGACAGATTTTTAAAAAAGACTTCATTTAAGGCTATCCTGATGGACCAATGTGTTCAATGGGTTTAATTGAGATTGGTTACAGGAGCACCAGTGAACGATCACTTACAGGAGCATTGGTGAAGGTTGGCTACAAAAGGACCAGGAGTTAGAGGATGCTTACAGGGTCAAGGGCAATTTATGATCATCTACACTACTAGGAAAGTCTTCCCCATTCACCTACAGCAATTGTCAGGGGAAAGAAATTGTGTGTATCTCATGAGTCCTCCTCCCTTTTTATGGGGGAATATCAGTGGGTGTGACCTTCTGAGGGTCTCTTGTGGGTAAGTGGCAATTGTCATAGCATGCCCAGAGGGCAGAGTGCTACAAGAGAGACAGGTAATGACTAGGCATGCTTACAAAGCACAGTCTTTACTACAGACTCCCAAAATGTTTAAACAGAGAGAGCACATCCATGAAAGAACATTGGTAGATCAAAACCTCTTTCTAAAGAACCATTAATGAATTAATAACTCAGATCTCTCTGGTGAGTTTTCATTCCATCTTTTTTCTCTTTCTCTTTACTCTCTCAGTCTCCTTTTCCCTTGTCTCACTTGAACCCTTTCCTCCTCCTCCTCTCCCTCCTCTTCTTCCTCCTTCTCTCTTATTTATATCTTTAGCTACCTGCTCAGAATTTCTAGTTCGTAACTGATTTGTGAAATAAAAATTGGGTTTTGTTTTCCTAATATTTCTTCAAGCTATTTTCCTTAGTAGGAGGTAAAGTGAGTTGGTCTGTATTTGCTCTCAAGGAGATGGTCATCAAGAGAGGGCAGATGAACAATTAAGTGAACATCAGGATGAACACATCAAGGGATGCAGAGATGGTTCAGTAAGGAAAGCATCTGCCTCATAAACATGACCATCTGAATTTGAATCCCAAGAACCCATGTTAAAAGTTGGGTGCAGTGGTGTGAGCCCATGACCCCGTAGATGGGAGATTGGAGACAGAAACAGGAGGATCCCTGGAACTTCACCGGCTAGCTAGCCTAGTCTGCTTAGCAACGTTCTAGGCCAATGAGAGAGCTAACAAACAAATGTGGAAGGCACCCAAATACCTACACCACAACTTCTCTTCTGATCACTACATGCCTGCAATGCACATGTGCACATGAACATGTATTTATCTTATGAACTACAAAATGTACACACATGAACATATACAACCATATCCTAAGTGATGGGCTTCAGGGAGATAAGAGCTGAAAGAAAGGACTGGTCCTTTGAGTAGGCAGTGAGATGAAATTGTTCACATGTCATGGAGAGCGTCTTGCACAGCCATATGCTACTCTATGTAGAGAGACAGAGAGGGTACCAGAAGTGAAACTTGAGTTGGGTAAGCAAAGCAAATCCTAGTGACAGTGCTGCTCACGACCCCATCTTGGACAACATTCTGCTACTTGCTCCTACCAACACCTCTGATACCGACCTCCTTCTGTATCACGGCAGCTCTGCCTGTTTCCAGAACTTTCTAATATAGTTCTCTTCAGAGCAGCCAGAGAAATAACTAGCCATTAACTAGGGCATGTGACTCTTCTGCTTCAAACCTTCCCATAGCCTGATGTCACATCCTGAATCATGGCAGAGATCTTGCACACCCCCCAAACTGGCACAACTTAGCCTCTGCCTCTCTCTTCAGCGTTGCCTCTCACTGACAGATTACCCTGCTCATATACATCTGTGTTTCCTTCGCTCTATAAGATTCTCCATACTTACCTTTTCTTCTAGACCATTCTTTTCTCAGATCTCCGCAAGGTCATTGATTGGTTCTGACTCAACTTTGACTCAGAGGTTACTCCCTGCAGTGGTTTGACTGTAGAAGGTCCCTGTTATGTTTTGGATAAACGTGTTCCACCAAAGCCCATGTATTAGATGCTTAGTCCCTAAATTACTGGGTCTAGAAGTTTCCCAACCGTCCTCTGATGCTGTTAGGAGATGGTAGAACCTTTAGAAATTAGGACCTAGCTGGAGGAAATGAGGTTACTGGAAACATGCCTTTAAAGCTGATATTGGGGAACTCCCTCTCTGCTTGTTGGTGCCCATTAGTTGTGATTTTCACCATATGTTGCCTTGCCACATGCTGAGAAACAGCAGGCCAATTACAGCGAGGCAAAACAAACCTGTCTTCTTTATAAGTTGCTGGTCCTAGGTACTTTCTCACAGTGACGGAAAGTAGACTAACACAGTACTCCTAAAGGCTCATGGGTTAAAGTCTTGGCCCCCAGCTTGACACTACTGGGAAGCAATGGAAACTTCATGTGTAAGGCTTAGTGGGAGCTCTCTAGGTAACTGGGGTCATGTCCTCAAAGGAAAGTGTTAGACTTCCTGAACCTTCTTTGCTCATTTAGCTTCCTGGTGAAATGAGTGGTTTTTTGCTCCACAGGCATGTTGTTGCTCCTCTGGTTTCTCTCATACTTCAGCAGAGGAAGCAAAGGAATGGGCTGGCCAACCACAGACCTTCTTAGGTGACTGTCTCGGGCTTTAGTTAGAATAACAGCCGTGTAATATGCATCCTCCAATTAAGCCTTCTTACCATGCTCAAATTGAATCTTCATTTCATCAAGCTGTCTGTTCAACTTTTTTAAAAGCACTTGTATGGAGTTGACCCTTTCACCCCAGGCTTGGTCTGTTCTGCCCCTCACTGTATTCCCAGAACTAGGAAACTATATTTGTTGAGCAAACTAGCAACCTGAATATCATGTCTCTACCACAACAAACCAAATGCACTTCCTTGTCTTGAAAGGTGGACTGCTGCCTCAGGAAACTCAAGGCACAATCTTATAACACCAAGAGAGCCTTGCCAGGTTACTTTCACGCTGGTTTATTGTTCCGGCTATCTAGTAACAGACCATAAAACTAAGATGATGTGCAGAAAAGGCAGTAGGATTGCCACTCCTTACCGTGGGTTTATTACACACTTAGAACTCATAACATTATTTTTTTCTTCTTTCCTTTTAATATTTTTTGAGCCAGGATCTTCCCATGTAGCCCAGGCTATCCTTGAACTACTGATTCTTCCCACCTTGGCCCCCATAGTGCTAGGATCTCAACTGATTTGTCACCATATCCAGGTTCATAAAATCTCTATTGTATAGCTGTGAACCTCTAGTTTAGGTGGCCTTTAACTTTCTAGCGACATGTGGGCCCTTCCTAGTTTCACATGGGTGACTTATTCCAATTCTGACTGAGACATTAAAAAAGCACATACATGTATTGTCCATGCACACAGTGGCTCCACGGTGAATTACCCCAAAGCAGCCCTTAAATTTCAATCACAATAAAGAAGGGAAAAAGCACGATGATGCTGGGTATGAGTGCTGTAAATCTGCACCATGTGCACTGAGAGAGGAAGGATTCTCTCACTGGGAGAGCTTTCTTTTGATGATTTACAAAGTGTTTCCTGCATATATGAGCAACCTAAAACTGAGTAGAATTTTGGAACAGTTGTTGCTGGTGTGTCTTCAGCTAGTTCAGAAATCTCTGTCTCTGTCTCTGTCTCTGTCTCTGTCTCTGTCTCTGTCTCTCCCCCTCCCCCCCCCCCCCCCCCCCCCCCCCCCCCTCCTCTTCTTCTTCTTTTTTTTTTTTTTTTTTTTTTTAAACAAGAAGTTTATTTAAACAACAAGACACTTGACTGGAAGGGGAAACTATCTAGGATCATTTTGTTCAGAGTAATTTATCCCTACTTAAAGACAGATTGCCCTACATGTAACAGCTACGTACAAAAAAGTTATAAAATTGTCCTTGGTTTTACAATGATAAATGAAAAACATTAAAATTCTCCAATCGAACAAGGTATGCAAGGATTTTGTATTGTTGGGTTCTTTTGTTAAAACAGTGAGAGCAAAATAAGTTACTGAAGTGTAAAGATAAGAGCTGAATGAGCGTGCCACTGATGGAGAAGGGAGGAGATTTTCACAGACCCAGGACTTTCCCCCAGATCTTCTCCATCCGATGTCAACCAAAACAGAACATTGGCCATTTAGTTTAAAAAAGGAAAAGAAAAAAAAGAGCAATATGCTTGTGCACATACACCAGTTACTTTATGTACAATAAAGAAATGGGGACAGGGAAATGAAGGAAGAGAGAAAACTATACTGCAGTAGTCAGGATGTGGCGGGACCAAATTGCGGTTTTCTAATTGAGAATGTATTCTTGGTCTATAACAAAATTCTGGAGTAAAGCAGCAGGTTCCCTTTTCAGTAGACACCTCCTGTCTGCTGCTGGAACACATCAATCGTGTCTTCATCCTCCATTTCCAACTGTGCAGGTGTGTCTGTTTCGTTGATTGGCTGCCCATCAAACCGGAATCTGATCTGCCTCATTGACAAACCCTGCCGCTCACAGTACGCTTTCATGAGTTTACTAAGTGGTGTGTGCCTCTTAATCTTAAACTGCACCACAGAACCATCCTGTCCCGCCACCTTCAAGTTAATATGATCGTTGTTCTCAGTCTTGACTCCTTCCTTGGGTTTCTCGTCAGCCATGGCGAGCGTCGGAGTCTCCTCAGCTGTCGCTTCACAAAAGAGGCACCAGGTCCGCACTGAAGGAGCACACAAGCAGCACCAGGAGCGGCAGAAGAAGCTCTTCTTCTTCTTCTTCTTCTT
>NW_021604601.1:3165515-3170155 GCF_004785775.1 Grammomys surdaster | reverse complement strand
TTCTTCTTCTTCTTCTTCTTCTCTCTCTCTCTCTCTCTCTCTCTCTCTCTCTCTCTCTCTCTCTCTGTATGTATGTGTATGCATGCATGTGTAGCATGGATGGACATACCTGCATATGTATATGTATACAGATAGATACACACAAACACACACACACACAAGTAGAGGTCAGAGGTTGATGTCGTTTGTCTTCTGGAACCACTCTCCATGTTGTTGTTGTTATTTTAGATAGAGTCACACACTGAACTTAGTGTTCACTGATTTGCTAATCTGGTTGGTCATGCTGCTCTGGGGACCCAACTGTCTCTGCCTTCTCTCTCTTCTTCCCCCAGCACTAGGATTAGAAGTGTGCACTGCCACACCTATATTTCATGTGGGTGCTGGGGATCTGAACTCAGGTCCAGAAAGCACTTTACCCACAGAGCCATCCCTCCAGCTCTCTTACTTCTGTAAGACTCCAGGAGCAAAGAAATACTAACTTCTAGTTTAGAAATTCTTTAAGCACTAGGCTGGATAGAATCTTGACACATAGACAGATCACAAACATAGAGTCTTCCTTTTATTTTCCTCGTGGGTATTGTGGATTTTGAAAGCCATTGCTAATTATGGAACTCATTCCAGCTGTTTTTATAACCTCATAGTATCTGTCACCATTCCAGGTAAGTTCAAGACAGTTCGGAACAGGGAAGAATCCTTCATGATGAAAACACCGTTGAGAAGCCACCGGGCTCTCTGTATCCTTGTGGCAGGACACACCTGTGGGCCATGATGTTGTCACTTTCATATTATTCTCATTGTGATACTAATTTGGAGGTCAGATGTTATGAAGGATTGAACAGCCTTCTTTATAGTCGAATCCAAACTCCCAGGTTCTAAAGGCACATGTGTATGGTGTGGGAGAGGATTATCTTATATAGATAACAAGGAAAAGTGGACAAGAGCCAAGACCACCAAGATATTCCTCTGTAAATGTGTCCCAGAAGCTTACAAATAATTCCTAATGCAGTTACCCCAGTAGAGCTAATACTGATCAACCCCACCACGTCACCATGTCCCATCTGTCACCAGACTATCTGATTAATGTCACAGCCTTACCCTTGCTATTCTTTACCAAGCCTCCTCTATAGGACAGAAAAGTCTCTAATATGATTTGTCCATTTTTAAAAAAGCCTACATCTCCCCACAACAAATCCCCCAACATATCTTCCCCTTCAGTGATCCCAAATCTTTGAGTTAGACTCAATCTTGGGTTCCTTCATTCGTGTGTTCAATGGTTTCAAAGGTTAAAATGTGTGAGATCCCCGGATATTTTAACACTAAGCCGTTTCAGAAAGGGAGCTGTATCCTCCTTTGAGGCAGCTCTAACATGTTAGCACCACATAGATACTTAAACTAATAACAGGGTTATGTGGTTCAAGGGACTATTTATGCCGCAGATTATAGTCTTCCTCCCTCGCCGCACATCAGAGATGCACAGATGTCAGGTTTGGAGGATGCCTGTAATCACACAGCCACGGGAGCTGGGCTCTGATAGCCACAGCCCCTTCCCTTTGCCCGGTAGCCTCAGCTCTTGCCCAGCTTTCTCATCACAGGTTGGTGACAGCTTTAAATCACCTCGATCTGGGCTGGACTGTGGTTAACATGCATCCCCCGAATGCCTAGGAGTGACTTCTGTTTTTAATCTACTTGTTTCCAAAGACTTGGACTTCAGTCAGACTGGTTGTCTATTCTGAAGACCTCCGGGGACATGGGACCTTTAATCACATGGCAAGGGTGGCTCAGGGAGGAGAGAGGCCTGCACTCTGTTTCCTTCTAGACCAGGCATTGATCTACCCTCCCTGTCAGACCAGGTACAAGAAGGGGACTTTGCTCTGCTATCACCAGCTAGGGTGGAAGAGAGTGGTAGGAGGGACAGTGGTGGGGGGGAGGGTGGTTAGGGACTTGGGTAACTTATTGTGAACAAAAACAAACCAGCCCAAGAGTGCATTTGATCACAGCTTGAAGGAAACATGCATGCTCACTGGGACTCAAAGACTCATAAGAGCTGGGGAAGCCAGCAGGCTCCAAGCAGGAGTAGAGAGCAAAGGTCCCGACCAGGGCTGGAAGTTTGGAGGGTGGTCAGAGAAACAAACATTTCAGCAGCACAAGGCTCCTTCACCAGGAGGAGGGTGGAGCTCTATTGGAAGGAAGTCAGCTTGGTGTGTAAACCCAGGGGCTTGCCAGGGCAGGGAAGGAGGCCTGACTGAAGCCAAGCCTCCTCTGCTTGATTGTACAAAGAAACCTTCTCCATCAGAGGGACAGTGAGCCTCCCAGGATAGGGAAGGGCAAAGGCACAATTCGTGTTAAATAAAATCAAAACAAACGGAAGAAAACCAGCTCAGAGCTCACGCCTTTGGAGCTCTAGAGACACAGCTACACACAGGAAGGATTTGCAGACATCTGCCAAAGGCATCAGCTGGCTGTAGGAACCACTCAGCCTCATCCTTTACAAGTTATGTGTAGGTCAAGTTCACTTAAGAAGGATTCACTTGAGACCCATTGTCCAGACCAAAGTGAAATTTTAAACTATTAAAAAATATACATCAGGTCATAAATGTATTATAATATTTTTAATCACTATGTTACTATTGAAATCCCAGTCAGTATGAACTGCTAAGAGACAGAAAAGGAAGTGTCATCTCCGTGCCAGGTGTCAGTGAGTCACTGTGCAGCCATGGATGTGCCTAGAGGACAAATAAAAGCATAGTTCTTTGCAGGAATCAGGGGGTGGATGTAGGAAAGGGCACAGAGTCTAAAGCTGCCTTGGCCTACAAAGTGAGACCCAAAACACAGACAGTAATTTTTAAAACAATTAAAAATGGTAATTTGGAGCCTGTCGGTGGTGGTACATGCCTTTAATCCCAGCACTTGGGAGGCAGAGACAGGCAGATTTCTGAATTCGAGGCCAGGCCAGCCTGGTCTACAGAGTGAGTTCCAGGACAGCCAGGGCTACACAGAGAAACCCTGTCTTGAAAAGCCAAAAAAAAAAAAAAAAGGTAATTTGGGGGCTGGGAATCCAGCTCAGTGGTGGAGTGCCTGCCCAACATTTTGATTTCCAGCACCTCATACAGAATATTTCAAAGACACCTTAGAACTGTTTATCATTATGATTCAAAGTAAATGTTGGCTCCTCTAGAGAACTTCTAGACCACCAACGGAGAGCAGCCCATCCAGCACTCTGAATTGCCCGTCAACCTTATTCTGTCTCCATGGAGACCACAACACGATGGAGACCATCGTGTGTTGGTCAGACACAATTGTAGGGACAGCAGAATGATGTAGAGCTAGAGGTAGGTTCTCAATAAATGAAGCTGAGCTGAATAAAATTGAACACTGGCTGATCCATTACTAATGTGAGATTGATAAATTACTGATGTGAGAACAGATGTTTTACAGTAGGAAATCTCATCCGTTTCTACCAAGAGTCCATTGTTAGTTACTGTAGGGAGGGAAAACTGGGGACTGGGAAAGAAGCTCAACTGATAGTGTGACTGACCAGCATGTGCCCAACCTCTGTCTGACCTCTAGTACTGAATAAAGCCAGTGTGTGGTGAATGACTGAAATCTAAGCCCTTGGGAGGTGAAGGCAAGAGAATAAAAAGTTCAAGGCCACCCTTCGATACATAAGACTTTATGTGGCTAAATGTAACTGACAGCTTGACTGGGCTACATGAAACCCCATGTTAAAAAAAAAAAGATGAGTAGGTTACAGCAAATGAAGAGAGAAGTCAAGACTTAGCTTCATAGAATGTCTTGATAGAATGTTGATAAAGTGTCTATCAACAGGGATCTCATTTTTCCAGACTCTTAAAAGCTTCAGCTATAGGCTTTTGTATAAGCATGGAGAGATGTATACACATCTTTGTCCACTGTGATGAACAAGGTCTCTGGAGAGACAACATGCTCTTATAGGTATAGGTGAGAAAGGGCCCACGCTGGGCTCTGAAAGTGCTGCTGACTAAAAGGGACAGAGGAACACAGGGAAGGTACTAAAAGGACAGGTACATAAGTGGTAGCTGTCATGCTCAGGAGCTTGGTCCTCATTCTATATGGAGTCATTGATGATACTGTGCAATGTAACATTTATTTCAACCCAACCAAGCCCCTGCCTCCTGCCCCCTGCCTCCCCCACACTTATGTCAACTTGGGGTTGGATGCAGAAATGTGGCATGGTCATTTCCAAGGTTTCCAACCCCAGAATAAAGAGAAGACAGAGTGACAGAGAGAAGGCATGACCTCAACTTCATGCCAGTCAGCATTGTGTCAACTCAGACAGTTCCTGCGAGGTTTCCTACTTTGGGTCTCCATGAAAATACTGAATGGTATTATAAATAACAACTATTTCACACAGAACAGTTAGCAAATTACAGCTACAGACCAAGTACAATCTGTTCTCTCTCTCTCTCTCTCTCTCTCTCTCTCTCTCTCTCTCTCTCTCTCTCTCTCTGTGTGTGTGTGTGTGTGTGTGTGTGTGTTCTTGAATGTATGAAGCATGTATACCAGGCAAATGACAATCTTGGGTGTCATTCCCCAGGAGCCATATATCCACCTTCTCTCTCTCTCTCTCTCTCTCTCTCTCTCTCTCTCTCTCTCTCTCTCTC
>NW_021604601.1:3164704-3165505 GCF_004785775.1 Grammomys surdaster | reverse complement strand
CTCTCTCTCTCTCTCTTTTCCTTCCTTCCTTTCTTCCTTCCTGTCCTCTCCTTCTTTCTCTCCATTTCTTTCACATTTGAGACAGGGTCTCTCACTGGCTTGAAAGTCAGCAAGTAGGCTAAGCTCACTGGCTAGGAAGCCCCAGGGATCAGTTCATTTCTGCTGCCCCATCACTGAGATCGATACCAGCCTGTGCTATCTACCAACCTGTGGCATTTTTTCATGGATATATACAAACTCCAGTCCTGGTACTTGCAGGGAATTTTACCACCTAAGACACCTCCCCACCCTATATCCTGTTTTTATATGTTTGGTGACAAAAGTGTGTTTTTATACTTTTTAAAAAATGCATGTATTCATTTATTTACTCTCTTCAGACAGAACTTCAGACTGCATCCCAGACTGGCTTGGAACTCACTCCAAGCCCAGCTGCCCTGAACTCATGGCACTCTCTCTGTATGAGCCTCCTCAGAGCTGGGATTACAGTCATGAACCCCTATACCCACCAGTTTTTACATTTTCAAGTGTTGGCAACCAAAACATGCCCCTAAACAAGTAGCACTTGATAGACTCTTATGAACTTCAAATCCCCAAGTACTTACAAACCCACCTTTTTGTAGGAGAAGATTTGCCAGCAGCCAGACTTCATCCCTTCTGTTCCTCTTCTATGCCTGTCTACCCACAGATCACATCCATATGCCCATGTGACTCCCCCCGCCCCCGCATCGACCGCGAACACACACACACACACACACAGAGAGAGAGAGAGAGAGAGAGAGAGAGAGAGAGAGAGAGAGAGAG
>NW_021604601.1:3150560-3164694 GCF_004785775.1 Grammomys surdaster | reverse complement strand
AGAGAGAGAGAGAGAGAGAGAGAGAGAGAGAGAGAGAGAGAGAGAGTATTGTAACTACTATAGCTAACTCAAAAGCATGATGGCTTATGGGTTCCTGCTGAAGCTTTAGCTATCATGGGACCCATACTCACCCTACTTTTTCCCTTTGACATTTTGAAAGGATGCCCCTGCCCCCTCCTCCTATCAAAGGGATGCTTAACTTTTAGCCAAATCACAGTCAGGCTGGCTTCTGCTGATAAGCTACTTCTGTGGCCTCTGTAGCACCGTGGTTATTAAAACTACCAAAACAGGGTTCTTAATTAAAGGCTCACAGAAAACCCCAGCTCTCCCTCCACCCCACCACCATTGAGTTATTACGAGTGGGCGTATCTGGAATTCTTTTTTTTTTTTTTAAATTTACCCTAGCGTCAACACTCTTCAAACTGACTTTCTTCTTGGATCGTATAGGGAGGGAAAAAGAGAAGGGTTATGGAATCGTGGCTCTAGCAGGCTTTAGCTTCCTGTCAGACAGTAATTTAATACAGATGTTTTTTGGCATTCTAATAACTGTCCGATGAATGTTCAAATCCTTTATAGAAAATTGAATGAAACTTTCAATTTATACACATTTTCCATTTTAGAGCTAAAGGTACTGGGGTATTGAGCCCAGGCCAGAATGAGAATTCAGTATATGCTCTGCTCTACCAATGAGCTACATCTTCAGTGCTTCCTATATACTTTAGAGGTGTGTGTTTGTGCGCATGTGCACTTGTGTGTGCACACACCTGCATGCCCATGAGTGTGTGTGCCAGAGGAGGTCAGAAAAGAGTGTGAGACCCTCTGAATCTAAAGTTACAGTCAACTGTGAGCCTTCAGATGCTGGGATAGAACTACAGTTCTCCTCTTCAAGAGTAGCAAGGCCTCTGAACCACCAACTCATTTCCGGCATTCCCTATAGACTTTAAACTGCTTCCACATATTCTAAATTACTTATGCTACTTAATGCAACACAAGTGCTACAAAGCCATTGCAGCCCTGGGTGTCTTGGAAATAAAGACAAATTCTTTCAGTGAACAGCTGGATTATCAGGGACTGAAAAATGCACAGGTACAGAGGCCACCTCTGCTCACCCAAGGAAGATGTGGTTTGGAAATGTTTTACTTGGTCTGTAGGTCGTTGGAAAAGAAATATTCAGGAACTTATAGACACAGGTTGGAAAGATATTGAGACTCCAACATGAGAGCTAGCGTTCCACTGAACTCCTAGTCACTGGCAAGCAGGTTAGCCAGGCACATCTTTAGTTGCTCTGCAGCGTTTAGGTTCCCCCTGGGCCAAGCCCTTCAGTGATGAACCAGGGCCTACTGCCAGATCAGCAGGCATGCCCGTCATCCTTGAAGAGCATCCACTGCTAGCTACGTAGTCAGCCAGATTCTAATCATGTGAGGCTCCTTCTTCTGTCAGTGAGTTCTACTTGGCATAGCTATCCATGACTCTGAATGGTCTGATGGATCAGGGTCAACTTTTCATTTTATCAAGAGAGATTGATACAGGAGGCCTGGGACTAAAATTTGAGTATCTGAGATGCCTGCTACACATTAAGTCTAAGGTCACTTAGAGAGACTGTCGAAAAGAAAAAGTTTTTTTTTTCCTGTCTGTGCCTGAATATGTAAATGCTTTGCATTAGAAATCACATTTTTCCTATGTCAAAAGATTATTATAATTTTTCCTCTTAAAGAGTGAACCACAGCCTGGTGTGGTTTACACTCACTTGTAAGCCCAGCTAAAGTGGGAGAATTGTGAGTTCAAGACCAGTTTGGGTTCCACAGTAAGACCTTATTTGAGAAAATTGGAGAGAAAACCCCCCAAAGAAACAAATAGTTTATAAATATGAAAATGTGTCCCCATACAACTATCACTTTGAAGTATGGAGGACAGGTTTCAGACAGAGCTGAGTTCAACCACAGCTCTGCCAATGGAGAGGCTCCAGCAAAACCCCCGCCCTCAGGGATCAGCTTGTCAGCAACTATCATCCTCAAAGCACGCCCTACGTGTGGAACACTTAATATGGATTTCTCCATTCAACCCTCAGTCCAGCTCTGGAGCTAAGGAGCATTCTTTCTGAAATATATTCAGGAATGGGGGAAATGAAGAAGGAACGATAAGAAAAGCCAAATAATGTATCTTTGTTTGGTTGCTTGTTTGTAAATAATTGTTACTTTCCTTAGTCATAAAATGATCCATGTCAGCTCAGGGTCCCCGTCTGCAAGCTCATGGGACACAGACAGGAGCTTCAAATTCAAGGGCTAATCCTACAATGCTTGCCCCTAATCACTCTAAATCTCTAAGAAGCAGAGGCTGTTCCACAGCATCTAAGAGCCATCCTGCTTGAATAGCCTGGAGATCTAATCATCTCTGCAGCAGGATTACAAGGTGACAATTGTTTCAAAGACCCAACTACCAGCAGTAAAAAGAAGAAAAAGCCACACAAAGGGGATTGCAGCACCCAGAACAGAGTATAGATAGAAATTGTCTTTAGTTTACTATAAAGGCTCAAAAGACTGCAGTTACTCAGTCCTTTTTCCATTTTTTTTTCATGTCAGAACACAAACTAGTAAAGCTGAATTAAATCACCAAAAAAAAATCATGACAGCAAATGAGCAGAGTCTTTGGTTTTGAAAAATTAGGCTGGCAATTTCTGTGGGTTACAATGTGATCATTTCACCCATTTGAAGGATATCTGTAGTCTCCCATGAAAAGCTTAAAAGGTATACATATGTATGTATATATATGTATATATGTATATATGTATATATAATATTATATATAATATATTACACATATTTTTAAAATCTATTACACGTATTTTTGATATTATATATTATTTTATATATAGTTTGTATTTTATATATTTATATAATATACCAATATACAGTTACATATATATTTTATATCATATATTATATATTTATATATTATATCATTTATATTATATATAACATAGTAATATATATTGACAATCATCTATAGTAAAGGCATTGAGAAATGTGTACTCACAGGGGAAGGACAGGCGCAGACAAATTTTATCAAAGAAAGGCAGACCTGAGGCACAAATTTGACTACCAAACAGTTGTTCGCGTTCTTGCTTTGTTTTATCCTTTTGCAAAAGGCTTTGGGGGAATCTGTCATGCAGGAGAAATGGAAGGAAGGTCACACAAGGATTACTGGTGGGGACTCACTTGGGAAGGAAGCCAGGGAAGTCGGTGAACTCTGGAAAAGAAAGTTTCTTCCTGGTCGGTTTTAGTGGCTTGGATGTGGTGCGATTTCAAGAGGACAAAAAGCTTAGTCAGGAATCAGGAAGCCAGAGTCAAAGATGTTAAAGGGTCAAACACTAACCCATCACTTTTGTATAGAAGTATTAACTACTGTAGAATAAATAAATACCCTGGACTGGAAGGGGTAAAAACCAGTTAAAACTATGTGTTTCATATACACTGCTTTATCAGAGAGGAAGTCGAAGCTACCAGGATTGCTTTTCCTCGCATCCCACAGCGTAAGGCTAAAGTTGAGAGGTTTTAGATCTCTGACAAGATAGGCTTAGATAAGTTTTTTTTTACATCAGTTTAAAAACAAAACAAAATCCATCTATTCTTTGAAAGTATTCGAACCCCAGAAACTGAGAATTCAAAACAGGCTGATTTTAACCCTTGACCACAGGTCTTAATGCAATCTAAGCCTAGAACTCAATTAAACGTTAAATCTGACCCAGACTTAACATCCTGGCATCCTATGGGTTTTGTACCCAGTGTGTACTCAGTTTGTATCCAGAGTGCCTCAAATCCCCCCCAAACAACCCTCCCTGGGTGACTGGGCTTCCTGAGAAGATAAAATCACTGTCCCCGGGGGCGTCAAAAATAGGTGCAGTAGCTCTGGCTACCTGAGGGTGGTACAAAGAGAGCGCAAAGAGCCGCCAGAGCGTAATGAAATTCCAGGGCTGCACACAGGGTCAGCTTTACACACAACAACTTCACACTGCACATCTAAGGCAATCCGCCACATCATTGTTTCTCACGAAAGTGGTGAAACTGAGCAAGCCAACCATCCTCTCCTCCATCGGGCGTCCTGATTTTTCTGACTGCAGAGCTCTGAGACTTTGTGGGGACACAAAGAAGGGACCAGCTCTAGCAGTCACCCCCGGGGCCCGCTGCCACCCCCAACCAACATTTCCTCTGGCCAACAGTCAACACAGTCATAGCCAGCTAGGTATTATTCTATGTCCGGGTGACGAATGGCCCACAGTTCTAGACTCCCGGCTCACTCCTATAAAGCGCTGACTTGCTGATTTGGGGGCGCCCACGCGAGTTTCAGTCCCCCCACTAGGCTGCATCTGGCTGGACCACACAGCCACTCCCCGCACTCGCGCCCGCATCCCTGTTGGGGTGTTAGTCCAGAGTGTCCTATTTGGGGACAGTTCCGCTGGACTTGGGAGCGCGGGTGGCACCCGGCGCGCTTGAGCAAACTTCGTGGAGCTGCAAACTGCAACCGGGGTGGCTGCAGCGAGAGGAGGGAGCGCTTGGGGGCTAAGGGCAGACTAGGGGACTCCCAGGACGGAGGGCAGCACAGCCAGCGACCCCATGAGTCCCCTCCTTGGAGCAAGCTCAGAGACATCCCCCACCCCAGGGCCAGGCACTGCGATCCCGCTCGTCCCACCTGCAGATTCGGGGCGCGTGGCCGAGGTCCTCGGCTTCCCTTGTCTGGTCCCAGGAATCGTCCCGGCAGCGCTTACCCGAGAGGGGCGGCTCCCGAGCGCTGGCTCCGCGGTGCGCTGCGCTTCAGCGCCGGCTCCGGCGGCCCTGAGCCCTGCAGCTCGCCCGGCTCCACTTCCTCTTTCCCACTCGGCTCCCGGCGCGTCCCGCCCCGCCCCGCTCCTCCGGCCGTAGCCGCGGGTCGCGGTCCCCGCCCGCCTCCACGGGGCCCTGCGGGAGGACCAGGCAGAAAGGAGGAGGCAGCTCAGAAAGAGATTAAGCTTGCTCTCTGGAGCTTTGCCAAGACAGCAGTCAAATTACAGCCTCTAGGGGGAAGTTTTCTTTTCTTTTCTTTTCTTTTCTTTTCTTTTCTTTTCTTTTCTTTTCTTTTTTCCTTTCTTTTCTTTTCCTCTCCTCTCCTCTTCCCTTCCTTTTTCCTTTTCCTTTCTTTCCCTTTCCTTTTTCTTTTCTCTCTCCTTTCTTTCTTCCTTTCTTTCTTTCTTTCTCTCTCCTTTCTTTCTCTCTCCTTTCTTTCTTTCTTTCTTTCTTTCTTCCTTCCTTTCTTTCTTTCTTTCTTTCTTTCTTTCTTTCTTTCTTTCTTTCTTTCTTTCTTTTTCTTAAATCCCTGCTACTGTTTTTACAGAAGCATCGCTTCCCCCCCGCTCCCTTTCTATGGGCTGTTCAGGTACAGCTAAGCCTTGGATGTGCCCATTTCCTAGAATGCTCTGAAATCGGATCCAAAACCGTTGCTTTGCATCCAAACTCGATGCAATTTCACACTGTAGCTTGTGGGGTCTCAACACTAAAAAAAGGGTTGAGAAGGGGGCTTACCGGGTTCACACATCGATACCTCCACCACCCCAGTGAACATACGGGATGACCTTTGATTAGAGAAAGCA
Source organism: Grammomys surdaster (assembly GCF_004785775.1). Lineage (NCBI taxonomy): Eukaryota > Metazoa > Chordata > Mammalia > Rodentia > Muridae > Grammomys > Grammomys surdaster. Next base: position 3,159,074 of record NW_021604601.1, on the reverse strand, counting down.
AAAGTGGAAAAAGAGGCAGAGACCTTTGCGACAGCCAGATGTTTAAAGGCACCGATATGGTAGGACAATAAAAGCAGGACCTCTATCACAGGTGCCTTCGTGGTGACGTTCTTTGTAACACTTGGCACCTTTGAAACAGGTGTGTCAGATGGGCCTGTGCTTCACCAGGCCTAGTAAGGCACAACTACGCACTCTTCGGTGGCTTCTAATGAACGTTATCTCCCTGTAGTACACCACATTTTATGAATTCTTATGGCTCCGGGTGAGATTTTTTTTCATAAACAATTCATCTTTCAACTTATCCACGTTCTGTGTAGCGTAATGAACTCTGGCCATCCTGCTTGGTGTCCCCTGGGAAGCAAGTCATTCTTTTGTCCAATATATAACTACTTCTGCTGTGATGAAACACCATGACTAAAAGCCAAGGGAGGAGGGAAACCTTTGGCTTCCATGTCCACCTCACTATTCATCATTGGAGGAAGTCAAGGCAGGAACTCATGCAGGGCAGACCCCTGGAGGCAGTTGCTAATGCAGAGGCCATGGAGGGGTGCTGCTTACTAGGTTGCTCAGCCTGCTTTCCTACAGCACCCAGGACTACCGGCCCAGGAGTGGTCCCACCCATAATGGGCTCGGCCCTCCTTCATGGATCACTAATGAAGAAACTGTCCTACAGGCTTGCCTACAGCTGGATCCTACAGAGGCATTTTCTCGGCTGAGGCTCCCTCCTCTCTGAGGACTCTAGCTCATGTTGACTTGATGTAAAACAATCCAGCACACATAAACTATATACACTATCACTCACTATTAGCTGTCTCATGCAGGAGATCAACTGCTGTGCTATCACACTGCTTGTGTTTCAGTGAGCCCTATTTTACTTATTGATGATCCTGAAGTCCAAGAGTAAGGATACTTAGGCCTTCTGTTACATTATATTGTTAGAACTGTTCTCGCTATTCTCTTAATATATTTACTTTATAGATTATTATTTCTCATCAGTAAGTATGAATGGCAAATGCTACGTTGTGTGTGGCTGGCTTCAGGTACTGACTCGGAGTTTTAGAACATACGTACCCAGGATTCAGGAAGACTATACCCCATCAATCCTGTGAGCTGGCTTTAATCCTTCTATTAAGACTCGGGATTCAGAGAAGTTATTTGGTGAGTCTTGGGAGTACTTGGAGAGGTAAGGCACAAAGCTGTGATTCCCCAGTCTCTGATTCTTTCCTCTCGGGCCCTTGCAGGTCTGAGCCCAGTGATTTAGTGGGATATCACAATCTAGTGACAAGACAAACTCTGCTCGCAAACTCTGTATCTAGCTACTCTCATTGGGCAAGAGACAGTTCTGAGCTCTGGGGCTATAGAGTGGTTATATTTCCTTCTCAGTCTTCTTTTTTCCTGGTTGCCTCAGTTTACCAATGAGGCAGATTGTAGGAACCCCAGAAAGGACAACAAAGTCTCATTGATTCTGTATGCCAAAGCATAGACTAAGAAACCAACTCACATGTGGTTCTCAAGTAAATATTCCTTGCCCTTCACGTGATTTGAACAGTGTCCCCTGGCTCCCCTGTACAGTTCTTTTGTGAGTCTAGTTCATTCATGAGTGCCCAACAGTTACTCTCCCCTCCCAACACTCAAAGATTGATGATTCCAGATGGATGGATGGGTGGGTGGATGGAGCAGAATGAAGGAGCTATGAAAATGCTATTGTTAACATTTTATATTAGCAATCTGGTACTCTTCCCCCTTTAAGGAAAAGAACTAAGGGAAGAGCTTTCCTGGAGCATTTCCGGTAGTGGGACAAGTTATTTGATGAGAAGCATTCTTAATATTCTGGTATCAGTTAAGGTCAAAACGGAGAAACAGAAGCCATTTAAAGTCTTTATGAAAGAAGGGCTTCAATTAAAACACACACAAGAAGGAAGAGGATGAGGAGGAAGAGGAAGTAGAAGTGAAGAAGTAGGAGAAAGAAGAGAAGAAGGAAGACTCAAATATGAGGGAAGAGCTGAGAATCTTGAAGGGAGACAGTGAGGTACTCCAGCGGTCAAACACATCAAAGAGACACCACCCTTAGACTGGAGGGGTGGGCAGACTGGGCACGATGGAGAGGGAAGCCTGTGAGAACGGGAGATGGAGAAGCTGCCACAGAACCTGACAGGGAGGAAACATTTACTGGCTCTCTTTCCCAGCATTCAAGTCAGTGTCCTCCTTGACTGACCTTCACTAACAAGAGAACTTGGGGTATAGTCTGCATGCAGTCCATTACCCCACATCAGGAGAAACTGAGCAAGAGTAAAGAAGGAAGGAGAGAGATCTGGGGAAATGGTTCAGTAGGTGGAGTACCTGTGTGCAAGCATGAAGATCTGAGTTCTGATCCTCAACATCCCCTCAAAGTGTTGGGCATGTGATTACATCTGTAAACCCAGTATTAGGAAGGTGGAGACAGGAGGATTCCTAGAACTTACTGGACGGCCAGTTTAGCTGAATTTGAGAGTTACAAGTACAGCACAAGAGTATGCTTCCAAAATATGGTGGAGCGTGATTGAGGAACTCACCCATCACTGACCTCTTACTCCCATATTCAGGTGGTCACACCATGCACCCACAGGAAAACTTGCACACATACACACAAACACGTACATGCCCCACACAGAGAAACAGAGGGCTGTGGAAAACGAAGAGCAAGAAGGATCTGAGGGTGACAGGCCCAGGCCTGGCCTATGTTCAAATCATACCTTGTTCCCTCTCAAGGAAGGCTGGGTCTGTCAATTAGATGTCTGCAGAAGAAACACATTTGCTTTCTGAGATTATCAACCGTCTCCCATAGCATCTTATTTATTCTGCAGACAGAGCTATTAAGGCAGGCAGACGTTGTAATCCACGAAGTGGCAGATCTCTAAGGAAGTTTTGGGAGCTTGCTGGGGTGGCCAAATGCAGCTACACCAGGCCTAGCAGAATGCAAACACAGCTCTGCAGGTGCTTCCCAGTCTACCAACTAACTCAGCTGTTCTGAGGAGTGGCAGCCAGCATGGTATCTGCTGCAGATTCTCCTAACCAGGCCCGGAAAGGGGGGTGGGGGAGGGTTATTTGCAAACTAGGTTTAATGGCTCCATCATGCTATGCTTTAATTTTATGACTTAGGATGATAACCACATCATTTACAGTGTTTATGATGACTGTATTGAATTTATGATTTTGCAAGATCAGAAAAACCATGTCTACTGGAATATAGATAGAACTTCTCAGGGAAGGCCCACGTAGCATTGATCTCCTTTTTTTTTTTTCCTTAATGGAAAAAGCTATTTTAATTTCAAATTTAGACTTGTGAGACTTAAAACCCCTTTTTACAAAATAAAAATTCTCTAAAACCCATAGCACCTGCAATTCCAGCAGTAGGAAAGCAGAGTCGGGAATGTCTCTAGTGCAATCCAAGGCTGACCTATGCAATGAGACCCCGTCTCAAAGATAAGTACATTCTAGAGTTTCTTGGCCATGTAAAAGTTTATGGTAAGTGTCCTGTGCTGACATTTTAGGAATGTGTGCTGTGGTGGTTAATACTGTCAATTTCATAGGGTCAAAAAATCACCTAGGAGGCACATCCCTGGGTATGTAGGTGGGGGGTTATCTAGATAAAGTTAATTGGGTGCGAGGTCTCATTCTAACTGTGGGGGTGCCTTTCCATGGGCTTTGGGCCTGCACTGAAGTAAAAGAAGTAAAGCAAGCTGAGCATCAGCACCCCTTACTCCGTTTCTTAAGGGCAGATGCAATGTACAGCCTCAGGCTCCTGCAGCCCTGGCTTTCCCGCCAAGATAGACTGTATCCTTGAACTGTGAGCCAAAAATAAACACTTCTTTCTGTAAGTCACTCTTGTTACATAGCTTGCCACGGCAAGAAGGAAAGTATTCAATACAAATCTCATGGAGAGAATGTAAGCACACCTGTGTAAAATGAAGTGTGTTCAAATTCTCTTCAGCCAGGAGTAGTCAACTGAGTGTAACACTCAGGTGGATAGATTAAGCAGGATGTTCTTTCTCCCCATACTGTGGTTGGAGAGAAGATTTACAAGCTGTCTTATCCTCAAAAAAGCAAAAGGTAAAATAAGAAATGTTTGTTGTTCTTAGACTCTTGCTGAACCAAACCTAAAAGCAGGTAGAGGAATTTGGAATCTGGAAGAAATCTGGATTCTAGAGGAATCTAGACATCCCACTACATATGAATCTTCTCTATTGATATCCTGCCATGTTTAGGAAGAACCTAAACTCTCCATCACTGGTAACCAAGAAGGTGAAGGCCACGTGTCCACAAGCACAGCCACTGACAGAAACAAGGAATGACAGAAACAAGGAAGGAGCAATCTTTTGGTTCGCAGATATATAGTATAGGGTCCTTTGTGTAGAGAAGACAAGGGAGTAATAGTAGCTGGACGTGAGGCATTGGAAGTCTGTGGTGAAGGCTTGCTCACATGATGCAGGACAAAGTCATAAATGGGTAGAACTTTCAAAGGCCTGCCTTATTGAGGCACTTCCAGCAGCCAGGTCCCACCTCCTTAAAAAAAATAACCACCACAACCTCCCTAGCCAGGGAATAGCACTCAAAAACACAAACTCCTCAGGGTCATTTCATATTTAAACAATGACAAGATCCTTAAGGATCTTAAAATCTCTATTAAAGCAATGCTGGACAGTTTATCCTTGTGCTTCACAAGTAATGTTTTGTTCCCAACGCGACTCATTTGGAAGACATTGACAGTCTGTGTGAAGAGCTATTTTCTCTATTGGTTTTGTAAAAGGGAGACATTACCGCTATGGTTTTTTTTTTTCTTAACAATTATGTGTTTAGAAAAGCTCCATAAAATATCAATACACTCTCTAGAGTCAATTGGCCCTTTGGACATGTTGGGGAGGCTGCCATGGAAGGGGGTGTCTACTGTTTGGTGCTAGGATGGAAGGACCCCTTGAACTTTTCACATTATTTAGACCCTCATTCAAGACAGAGAGGAGTTCCACCCAAACTCCAGAAGCATCTTGAACACAAGCTGAGCACCCCTTCAAAAGGGGCATTGACATTTAAAATGCCCTTAGAAGCTAGAACAGTAAAAAGCAAGTATCTCCTTAGCAGGTCAGAGTTGTCGGGGGTGTGGAGCACACATGAAAGAGTGCAAATGCCCTCAAATAGTGTTTTAGCAAGGAAAGAAAAAAACAAAAAACAAGACAACAAACAAACAAACAACCCTTACATCAATTTTTTTGGTGTGTTACTTCTCCTTCATTCCCAGTCACTTAGATGTGAGTTTTCAAACAAGGACAAGAGGTTTCTTAGCTCCTGCCTCCTTCCTCCTTCTCACCCTTGTTTTCTTAAAATATATACAGTGCAGTCGGCTGAAGGAGATGAGGTTTTTCCCTCCTCTAGAATCCAGTGCTATGATGCTGAAATGAGGGGGAGCCACGACTACTTTTACCCATGAAAACTTTAAATTAACTTTGATTTTTAGTTCTACAAGCCAGTGACTCACAAATGGGACGGGATTTTTTTTCCCCTCTCAACATTTTGTGGCAAATTCACTTCTGGCAAGTCATTTGCAATGAAGCTTCAGCTGCAGTGGGGACTGCCGTGGTTGGGATAAGTGTTCCCTAAAGACCTGATGTGAAAGGGTTGGTCCCAAGCCTCTGGTACTTTTGAGAACCCTTTCAATAGATGGGGCATAATGGGAGATCTTTAGGACACTGGGTGTAGCAGGATACTTATTCTGCTACATTGTATTCACAGTGGAGCTCTATTAGGCAGTAGAAGAGGAGGTGGAGCTGGGAGAGAAAGAGAGGAAGGGGAGGAGAGAAAGAGAGGAAGGGGAGGAGGAGAAGGAGGCTAGCAGCCATGGAGAACCACGGATGGGTGGAAAGCTGTCCTGGGTAGCAACTTCTATCAAAAGGTTAGATATTGGGTAGCAACTCTAATTGTGTGGGCATCTTGTTGATTGAGCATTTCTAAATATGTAAATCCTTTAGATAATCATTAAGCTTTAAGTCTCATTTCTACCGGGTACTGCAAGGATGGCAGATATTGTCTGGGGTTCAGCTGAGCTTTGTGGATGCAGTATGGTGGATTGGCAGAGCCATCCCCCATGCTGGCATCTTGTGGGTGCCAGGGCCTGCACATCTAGCTAGCTGGAGCCCCGATCAGAGCCAAGGAGCAGCCAGAACATGGTAGATGCCCAGGAACAAGCTGGACTGGGTGCCGTTTTCTAAATATCTTCCCTACAATTGGGCATCATCTTGAGGGGTTGTGTGAACCTGATCAAGTGTAAGCATTTGGAGGAGCAAGGCATACGAAGTGTCACCTTGAGATGCAAGTTCCCAATGCCTAAATGCCAGGAGGTCCTGGAACACCTATTCAGGTCTTTTCCTGGGAGCTATGTGCCATAAAAATGACGATCAACCATGATAAGCCTGTACCCACTGTGAGAGAGCTGTATGGATTCCTTCCTTCCTTCTTTTGTCTTTATTTTAAGAGATAAAAAACAGTGTGACTGAGGTTTTTACTGCACAAAGGTGGGTCATCAAAGACCACTGGAAAGTCCAGTCTCCTTAAGATGTTGGCAGAGACAGTGCAAGACCAGTGAACTGTGTTCCACTCAGTGGTCTATCTATGAATATCCCAGGCAACCCAGACAACATGTATAGACCTTATTTTCTAGCCAGAGTGCAGTGAAGGAAGGAGGACGTATGTAGGGCTTGGTTTTACATTGACTGATACAAATACAGAGAGAAAGGTTTTTAGCCTATAGAACCCTTGTATGTTGTGTCTGCAGATAGATTTAGAGGTTGCCTAGTTCTCTCTTCTGTCTTTAGGCTTAGTCTTATGAAAGAAAGACATTCACATTCATGGTTTTACTGTACACAATGCAGACAGAAAAGAGAAGGGACAGGTCACTATCGGGGATAAAGTGCAGCAGGGAGGGGTCAAGCTGTGTTCATCCTCATCCAAGACCACCAAAAAGAGGCTGTGTCCCTCCAGGTACATCTTAGAAATAATTATCTGAGGCTGTCACTACAGTATCTGTGACAATTCATTAACTAGAGGAAAACTCCAGATGGAGAGATGCCAGAGGGACCAGGCTTTCAAGGTTGTTCTTGTATTGACTGCAAAATGTTGCTTAATGTTTAGGGAAGAAATGGCCTAGTGTGTGCTATGTGTAGCAAGTTCAAATACAACACTTTCAAATGTAGTGTGTAGTACTGGTCAACACTGCAAAAACATGCCCAAAAGATTTTTTAAATGAACTTAAAAAAAAAAAAACCAAGTGTTTTAGGCATGTGTGTGTGTATGATGTACATAGTCAGGTGTCTGTGGGTACATGAGTGTATGCACGTACATGTATGTGTGGAGGCCAGGGGTCAGCTTGGGCAACATTCCAAGCAGCTTGGATCTGGAGGTCATGAATTTGGCTAGGTTCACTGGCCAGCAAACATCTCTGGGGCTCACTCATGTGGCTGGATGGCAGGCCTTTGGGATCTTCCTGTCTCTGCCTCCCACCCCACTACCATGCCCAATGTTTTACACGAGGAGAAAACATGTGAGCTTGTTTCCTCATGCTAATGAAGCAAGTGCTTACTAACTGAGCCAGCTCATCAACCGCCACCTACCAGACTGTTTACTTTTGATGGAAAAAATACTGTTCCTGACATTTTTAAGGACCTGAAATGTAAACAGAGTTTAATAGTGAAGAAGGAGGGGATCTGCTGGCAGGTGTGTGAAGCTTGGTCTTGGAGAAACAGAATGGCAACAGGGGAGTGTTGGTGAACTGAGTCATGAGGGGACAAAGATTCACTCTCCATGTCACATTGCAGGTTCTCACTGTGAGCACTGCGGTGCCACCGACATGTGTTCCTCAAGTGAAATGGCCACACTCTATGATCTGCTAAGATATTCTACTAAGCTGAATTTTGTGATATGTGCTAATTAATGATAAAAAATATCTCAAACTTATTTTCTCCAAATCTCTTTATTAGGAAACCCAGAAAAATTTTATTCATATATTACTGATAGCAATAAAATAGAGGCCATACTTACTAAATATTTAGTAAGTATCCAGTAAAATATTTACTAAAATAGAATATCTGATATACTTAGGAATTACTATGAATAATGACATCTACGTATCATAAATTTTCTTTCAGTTGTGATTCCTAGATTTTGTACAGCCACATGAAATCATATATATGCACATTAAATATAGAATACAATAAGTTCATACAGTAAATCAGTAATATTGTCTAGAAGAGCAAAGGATACTAATAGGAGGGTGTCAAAAGAGAGGAGAGTAAGATATATAAATATATATATTATAAGTATTTTAAAAATAAGTAAATAAGTAATGTAAAACTTATAAAGGTAGAAAATAAAAAACATTTCTCTGTCTTGTGTTTAAAGTCTCACTATGTATCTCAGGCTGCTCTTAAAAGTCTGATCCCTTCTTCTCCTTCTCCTTCTCCTTCTCCTTCTCCTTCTCCTTCTCCTTCT
>NW_021604601.1:3038867-3150550 GCF_004785775.1 Grammomys surdaster | reverse complement strand
CTTCTCCTTCTCCTTCTCCTTCTCCTTCTCCTTCTCCTTCTCCTTCTTCTTCTTCTGCCTCCCAAGTGCTGATATTGTAATCCTGCACTGCAAGGTCCAACAAAATATTTTGGCTACATTTTGATTCTTCAGTGTATGCTCGGTTAATTTGCCCTAAATATTCACAATGACACTTTACATCGATTAAGGACTGGCAGACATACCTGTATTCATGGTATATATCACTGATTAAGGACTGGCAGATGTACCTGTATTCGTGGTATACGTCACTCTTGGAAAGGATAGAACTAACATCTTTTCCTGCCACTGTCACATTTGTCCATGTATCTCTGCCCCTCACTAGTCTGTGTTCTTCCAACATTTCATCCTGGCTTTAGATTTCTGAGTCGCAACCCCTTTGGTGGGTCCAACCACCCTTTCACAGGAGTCGCACACAAGCTATCCTGTATATCTGATACTTACATTCCAACTAATAACAGTAGCAAAATTACAGTCATGACGTAGCAACTAAATAATTTTATGCTTGGGGTTCAGCACAGCGTGAAGAGCTATACTAAAGAGGGACAGCAACGTTAGGAAGTTTGAGTACCACTGCTGTAAAACTTAACTTTATTATGAATGACTAAAATCTTCCATCTCATTAACAATTCTCTTCCAGACTCAACAAACCTGACTCTGCAACCTCGACACACAATGTGTGTCTATGTACAGATAGGAACACTGCTCACTTTGGGGATTTTGCAATAAATTAAGGCATAAGAAACTTAATCTTTCCTCCCTGAATTTGTTGCCTTGAAAAAAACAAAAACAAGCCCACTTTGAAACAGTCAATTTCCTTGTTTTTCTGACTCTCATTTGTGCAACAAGTGACTTGCGTACTGACATTAACGATCCACCAAAGATCTAGTCAGGAATATGAGGGGAGACAGACAGCCCTGCCAGTCATGCCGGGCCCCAGCTGCCTGTGTAGGTTGAATTCCTTTGGGATGCCATTAACCAAAGACCCGCCCACCACACTGGTTTCAAAGTAACTTTTTTTTTTTCTGTAATTACAGAAAGACTCCGGTCCTGAAGAATCCAAGCACACGATCAATTTCCAGCAACCTAATACTTGCCTGAGCTGACTGCCACATTCCTAGCAAAATGTTTGATCTCCTGTTTCCTTTAGGACATGGGTCCTTTCAATTTTCAAGAACAGAACCGTCTTTTAAAACTATTCTGTCAGGTTTTTTTTAAAGAAAGAATAAAAAGAATGAGAAAATAATCTTGATAGGGATTAACGAAATTTACAAGCACATCTGTAACCGCATAATTCAAAATATAACACCTAAGATGGAATACCTTCTCAAATATACCTCCTCAGATGCTGTATTTCTTTCATTCTGTTTCCCTTACTCCAGCTTTGTGGTTCCAGGTTCTCACCTGGAATATACTTACACAGCTAACAATACACACCTGAGTCCATATAACTCAGTGCAAATCCAATCTGTGTTACAAAGACTGAGAATAGGATCCAGGTAGTAAAGAGGGAAACCATGGGGTTCTCCCTTGTCAGGAAACTAGCTAAGTGGCCTGCTACCTTCACATCCTCTGCTCCTATTGGAAACTCTGGTCACAGCCCTTTCAGGTTATAAAGTATACAACCCTCCCAGTTAATGCTGTCCTGGCCAGAAAGGAAGCTATTCCTGGCTAGTCACACCGAGCCAGGCAGGTGGTTTATCAGGGTGTGCATTGGAAAAGAATACGCCTAATTAAATGGTAACATTGTTCAGACTTGCTCAGGCATTAAGTGGAAAAATGCGGCTGAGTTTAAAAAAAATCACCATTGGGGAAAGACTTTTACACCTTTTGGAGAAATGCAGACTTGATTAAGAATTAATTCCCTAAATGTATAACCTCTTTTAACTCTGTTGCAAGGAAGTAATCCACCCATTACCAATTAGTGTGAAACATGACTCATGTGTTGGAAAGATATAAACATTACCACATTATCCAAACTCAGATGGAAAGCTAAATTTCATAGGCCCGGGACAAAGATATCACCGTTAAGAGGTCACACCCCCTAAGTTATTTCACGAATTTCTTATACTAAAGGTGCAAAGGCTCAATGTCTAGTCTATTATGCTACATTGTTTTCATGTGTGCATTCACTGCTGCAAAAACTGTATCTGAAGAGCCAGCCCATAATGCAACTGCCTTCACTTCCAATTGATTTCTTCTCTGATGGTTTCACAGTGTTGTATATTTAAAGGGCCCACCAGGATTGTTAACGAAGGTGACTTGACCCTAAGGAAACTCACTGTCAGCTTAGAGGGTGCTAAAAAGGTATGGTATGCCTACACTTGTGTAGGAACAGGCTGAGGTGGACCTCATGAATGCAGGCATTAGCTACCCCTTGTGCACATTTCTGGGACTTCTTAGTGTTGAACAATGTTCAAAACCATCTGCCTTATAGTTAAAGTCTATTAATCTAGACAGTATCTGGTCATAGTGCCTTTCGTTATTAGTTTCTTCAGCATCAATGTTTCCCTATCACCCAAACTTCAAATCAAACCTACTAGTGTAGAATAAGCCTTCACTGGACATGGCACACGTGTTTCTGTGCTTCTGGGTGGAATGGGCTTTCCTGGGTTCCGTGAGATGACTCCTTCTCCTGGGAGATGCTCCAGTTCCAAAGAGACATAGCAAGATTTCCCCAAATACCACCTGAATGCCCAAACCATATAATGGCTATACACGCTACATGCAGCATACCTTCTCTTGTGACGGCAGCAAGGACGAAAGGGCTTGGCCTCGTGTGCTCTCCCTGTGTGATGATTGGCACTGCTCCAGGGAGGCAGGTGAGACCTAGTTAATTTCATAATGGCGAGACTTGTGAGTACACGCGTTTGTGCTTTCTGCAAAGGCTCAGCAAAGGAAATTTATGTAATTGAAGGTAGTTATTCATAAAACTAAAGTGATTCATTGATGGATTTGCTAGTTTAAGCCTTTCTGCGAAAGTGTTTTCCACTAGACTGCTGGCCAACTGGCAGATGTTTAGGGGATAAGTCAACTTAGACTAGATTAAAGGAGACATCCTCTTCATATCTGCTTTCTGGAGAAGAAGGTCCTCTATACTTGCTGATTTTGCTATCTAATATCTTATCCTGTAGGGCTGAACTTGAGTGCAAATCCAAGGAAACCCAAAACATCCAGTGCAGCTTTTCAAACCTTTCTCCAATTAACTCTTTCCTAGCAGATAAAATAAAAAGAGGGAAGAAAAGAAAGGGACAGAAAAACAGAAGAAAAGAGAAAATCAGAAAAGTGTTCAAGGATGGCTAGTTGGTGGCCTTCTTAGAATTTATCTTAATTGGTTTTCAATTACAAAGGCATTTTAGTTAGCTTACCTTTCAAATTAGCATACAAAGTAACAGGTTGCCTAATGGCAGTGAGTAGGACTTTTTTTACTGACTGAGTTCTGTTGGGAGAAGGAGTGAGGCATCGTGGGAGCAGTGGCTTCTCTTGGCTGACTCGGTTGCAGCTCCCACCTAGGAGCAGATCTGTGGCCAGGGCTCTCTGTGTGAGGAGGTGAGGAATACTGGTCCATGCGGCCCATCAAGTGAGAAGTGGATCTAGTGTGATAGTGGAAGATGGTACTTCCCAGGCAGGATCTCAGAGGGCTTTTGAGTGACTGGCAATGTCAAGTTTTCACTGAGAAGGCCTTATGGTCACGTCTTGGGCTTGATGTAGGGATAATGGAAGCAGAGGTATGTCATTTAGAGTTGCCAAGGGAACCCACACATGCTGGCGGCTTGGAGAAGCCATCCCTTGCCTACCTGAGGGACAGCTAGATTGCCTCAAACAGCAATAGTAGGAGGCCTCCAATTAACAACCCAACATTTGCCGAGTCCCACCTCTGTGCCAGGACCACTTGAGGCACAGGTGACACGGTAGGAGGCAAAGGAGCACTGTTCCTGTCTTTAAGGATTCTCCTCATAATGGAGGAAGCCGACCTTAGTGAGGTAATGTCTGAGTCATTATAAATTAATAACTGGAGAAAGTAAAAGATGATATGAGACAATCTACAGAAAATTAACCTAGCACTGTGGCGGGACACTGCCCTTGAAACTACACTTTGAAGGAGGGATCTCAAGAATAAGTAAAGTTAACACGGCAGAGGAGAAGCAGAAACCCAGAGCGTGCCTGTGGTATCTGCACTACTGTGAGGCAGTGGGAACAGCCACGGGACCCTTGAAGGAGGAGGGCCTGGGTTAGAGGCTCTTGCCGGGAAGGAGGCTGTGGGCGCTTCTTTGGAGTCCTTGGTGCCACGGGCTGAGTGAGCAGCGGGAAGGGGATAACTCAGGTAGAGTTTCAGATCAGTGTGCTTTAGAAACATGGAGCAAACGGACTAGTGGCTGTGACCTGCTGCGTGGTGCTTCATCTTGACGACTATTAGTTTCTTAACCTCTACAAAGAGACTGCGCTTAGATAGAAGGCAGGCTGGCCCCTGCTCTCGTATTTACACATTGGTGACTCTTAGGGAAATTGGTTAAGTTCTTAGCTCTCTAACTTCTCATCTTGAGATTGAGGATAACTATCTCTGTCAAGTCCCCTTGGCGGGGTAGTTATGAAGAGCAGTTTAAGATAAGGAACATGGAACTAGAGAGACGGCTCAGCGGCTCAGCGGCTAAGAGCATTTGCTGTTCTTCCAGAGGATCAAGGTTTGATTCTCAGCATCCATATAACACCTGACAACTTTTTGTGACTCCTGTCCGAGGGGATATGACACCTTCTTCTAGCCTCTGGGCACTTCATATATGCATAGTACAGACATATCTGCAAACACATTTATACAGATAAATTAATAATAATAATAATAATAGAAATAATAAAATTTATATGATCACAAACACACATGTTCTAAAACACTGAGAAGGTGATATGAGACACTCATAACCAAACCATATACTCAATAACAGTCAGAGAGCATGGTCTGGTAAACCGTGGGCATCTAAGGCAATGGTTCTCGATCTTTCTAATGCATGGCTCTTTAATACAGTTCCTCGTGTTATGGTGACACCCAACAATAAAATTATTGTCATTGCTACTTGATATGAGGGCAGAAAATACTAAATCAGGAGCTAATTTTTCTAACTTGTTCTGGAAATAAATGTCTTTATTCTGCCCTCACCTACTTAAATCGATTTGAAATTGGAGCAGTTTTTCTGCCTACTTGGTGGGAGATAAATGCAGCTGAGACTCCGCTTGCTCACTGTGATTGTTTGTTATCATGGCACCACAGAGTATCATTAATTCACAGCAGCCAGAGGATGCTCTGGCTGGCCTCATCCCGGGATGCTTTCTGTGGTGTCATGATATAGGAGGAAGCCCATGCCACAGGCTGGTTCCATGTGTTCCTGGATTCCAGAATTGTCTGAAATTGATCTTTGTTCTTTATCAATTAAAAACAAAAACAAAAAAAAACAGATAACTAAACCTTTAAACATTAGTATTTTATAGTTTCCAAGAGTTTAGGGTCTGGTCTGGTTCAGCTGGATTCTTTACCACAGACCTTAGGTTCAAGGTGTTGACTAGCTGTGCCCACATCTGAGGTTCTGGAAGGAATCTTTCCAAATTCATTCAGATGACTAACAGGATTTGCTTTGCTGCTGTTTCAGGACACAGGTCCTTGTTTCCTTGTTGTGTCTGTTGCAGAACACTGTCCTTTGAGTGTGACAGTCTTTGTTGGAGTAGCTATGGCTACTTGTAGGAGAGTCCCAGGATCAGGCCTGCTGGTTGTTGAAATCCCTCTCAGAAAGAGTGGATGGGGAAGGTCATTGGACACTCACTGAAGGTCTCAGGTACTCACAGCCTCAGGAGGTGCCTGAGTCCATGATGTATGGAATGAATTAAGGGAGAGTTGTCATGGATACAGCTGTAAGGATGTTGCTTTCCATGCTGGAGTGTGACTTTTGGGCAGTGTGCTTTGGGAGTCACTCTGCTTCTGTAAGTAGCCCCTCATCTATGCTCTGTAAGTCCCCAACATTCCCGACTTCTTGAAGTTGGACTTTGGAGCAATTGTCCTTTGGTTTTTCTTAAGGAGGGTATAAATGTTTGATTGCATCTCCCCAAGGAAAGAGTTTCTAAAATAGGCTCATTCTCAACTCTTAAAGCTCCACTTTCCTTTAAAGCCAACTGTGGTACAGCCAGTACTTTCAAATCTCTCCAACTTCTACCAGTGACAGAGAGTTTTCTGTTTTTAAGGACTTCCGTCATGGAGTTGGGCTTTGTGAATAATCTCTTTATCTTGAAGCTCAGCAGGGCCATACATCATAGCAAAGTCACAGAGGTGACATCATACTCACAAGCTCCGGGGATTAGGTCATGGGCTCTTCAGAGCCATTTGTAGAGTTCTACCACAGTACTCCAAGTGACCTTGACAGTGTCACCACCCTCTTTCCATTTGAATTTTCTCATCAATCATAGCTTGATAGACAATTGTGTTTTAGGATAAATAAGGCAGTCTTTGTGTCTAGATCATAACAAACACACCGCAAGTGTGAAGGCACATTTCCTGCCTTCTCCCCTTGGGTTTTGTCTACTGGGAACCCAGATAGTTCTTCCAGCACCAGCCCAGGTCTATTAAAGAAAGGAGTTTTAAAAAAAGGAGTAAATTCTGCCTTTTTCATGGCTCATGCTGTCTTAGAGTTCCATGCTACTACTTACTATATTGCCCCTCTGTACTTGCTGGAGTGTATTGTGTCTAGATGTATACCGAAAATCTGAAGAAAAGGAGAATTTTCTGTAATTCAGTTCAGTCCCAGTGTTAATTTCTGGACACACACACACACACACACACACACACACACAGAGTCTTGGCAGTAATAGTAACTTTTTGGTGGCAATAGTGGGTAAGAAGAGGGTTTAAGTCTAATTGCTGGAGTTGAGTTTCATCTGCAGATTTTATGGATAAATTCTGCCAAAGCCTACTTGCTTTTAAGACTGCAGAACCCGGACAAAAGGAAACACACTCTGCTTTCTTCTTTAGCTGTGTGGATATAATAATCCTTGCATTGTGATCCCTTGTGGATCCCTGTATGCAACAGTGAGTTTTTATAGAATCCCCTTCTTTATTAATATGAATTTCAACAAAGAGCCAGCAGCCCTTAAATCTATCAACTGGCCTTAAATCTTGGTAGCTGCTTTTTGAGCCCTTCTAGGATCAGCTCAGTGAATGGACCACTGTGCTTTCAGCCTAGGGGGTGGTGGTGGTGGTGGCGGCAAGCACTGCCTCCCGCAAATGATCATTCTCCCCCAAATCAGTTGTATTTCCTCTGAAGTTAGAACCACACTCTTTGTACCTCTTCAAAGGCTATACAGGAGGGGAGATGGGGGTGGGGTCTCAGCTGAGGCCTGTACACTGGCGTTAGGGAGAGAGGTGCCTCCTGCTGCAGGCATCAGCAGCCTGTCAGTGGCTTATTGTCTGTCCCTCATCTGTCCAGCAAAAGGCAGAGCCATTTCTGCATCTATTATTTGCACAAAAACTTATTTTCGGGGTTAAAGCATGAACAAAAACCCACTTTGCATAGAGTGCATTATTTGATAATTATATCTTATGTGCTCTACCCCAGGACCTAAGCCATGGATAATGACAAATGACATGGTCTCCTAGGAGGACATAGAAAACAGAAATGTAATGTATGCTGGTTCAGCCACACCCAGCCAGAGATCTTCCAGTTCACAGGCATTCTTCACTCAATTCTATAAAGTCTGGAGGAAATGAAATCTTGTGAAAAAGAACATTATATCTTGTTGAATTGGTGGGGTGTTCACTAGAATTCCTTTTCCTCTGCCACGTGTAGGAAAGATCATTAGACATAATTGTTCATTAAACCATCTTTTCAAAGTACTTGGGTGTTTTCTTCATCAGTACAGACTTTGTCATATCCCAGGCTCATCTTTTAGCATATTTATTCTTATTATAATGTTAAAAATTATTGTGATGAGGGTAGGCCATTTAGATAATACATACGCTGCTTTTCTGAAAATATTTCATTGTATATCGCTTTCCCCTAGAGCAATAGAGTGGTTCTCAACCTGTGGGCTGTCAACACTTTGGGGTATCTCATATTAGATATCCCACACATCAGATATTATATTCATAACAATAGCACAATTACCATGATGAAGTTAGCAACAAAATAATTTTATGGTTGGGAGTCACCATGAAAAAGTATATTAAAGAGCCACAGCATTAGGAAGTCTGAGAACCACTGTCTTAGAGCAACTTGTATAATTATTCTATGAAACTGAGTTATATTTAGTATCCAGATGATGGACACATGGCCTAACAAGCTGCTGTCAAGTATATTATTAAAAGTTGAAAAATATGGCGTGGGGGCAAGAGAGATGTCTCGGCAGTTTAGTGTGTTTCCTGTTCTTTCAGAGGACCCAAATTCACTCTCCAGTACTTACACCAGGCAGCTCACACACATCTGTTGTTCTAGCTCTGGGAGACCCATTACCGTCTCCTGGTCTCCTCAGGAACCTTGCACACACATGCACATAAACAAAAATAACTTGTGTTGAAGCTGAAAATGCATAGAAGGCCTACAAGTTTTGTGGAATGTAATAGAACATGGGGGATGAGAAAGAAAACCTAACGGCTACTATGGAGATTTCTGTATCACTGAGAGCTTTGCTTGTGTGACTTCACTTAGGGCAACACATACTTTGCAAATGACATAATTTGTCAGCATCATACGACCTGAGCTTTCTGAGTAAAAACATAAGAGTACTAGAGAGGCTGTGTAAATGGTCCAGTGGAACACACGTCTCAACACTGAACCAATGATCCGCTATGTGCTATGCAGTGGTGTGTTGCAACCTCCCTGGGCTTTCAAAACCAAAGATGCTAGCTGAAAGGCCTTTTCTTTGGAAAAGGAAAACTCCGTCAGGCAAACAAGGCATGCATAGAGACCCTTTGGTTAGGCTTGGTTGGGGCCCAGCTACTGACAGGGTGTGACTCCACAGTCCTGTCACCACTGGCTTTTGACACTTCAGAGGGGCTGTCAGAAGCCACTTAGGGTAAGCTTTTGGAAACAGGCCTCTGATTCTTCCCTTTAGGCAGGGATGGGGTGATGTGGAGAGGAGCCTGGGCAAAGGATGAGGGCTCAGTTGCACATTCTAGAGAGAACTGCATGGCTGCTGGGTGAGGCTCCCTGAGTCTGCTCCCTGCTGTGAGAATTAACAGACATCACACCTGTGAGACACCCAGGGGTGGTGCTGCCTGTGTCTGTCACTCTCTGGCATAACTAAGGTAACAACCAAACTCATATCTTTATTCTCTTAGATCTTCAGGGTCTTCATCCCCTAGAGATAAATATCCCACACGTATCTTCGACATTTTAGTATGGATTTTTAAAGCAAAGCAGAAGTTAAGTGAAATTGGTGCCTTACCATTTGCAAGACTGCAATGATAGAAAATACAACTTTATCAAACTGCTCTGTTCCTTCTTTTACAACAGAAGTTCTTGATGCTGACGTGTGATGTCACGGCCTAGTGCCTGTAACCTGAAGACAGCTTCAGCCTTCCTTAGATGGAGAAGATGGTCTTGGGAAGCCAAGGACTGTTTCACACCCAGAGCCAGTTTTGCATTTAGCATGCTGTTACAATACTGTCACAAAACGTGACCAACTTGCTGATGAGACATGAGGCTTGGTTACACACAGGGCTGACTTGTCACCTCACTGTACTAGCAAGGCAGTGGAAGACATTGATTCTGAAGATTGTGAGTCACCTCAGAAAGAAATCTTGGAGGAAGGTTGGAAAATGCAGTTGTTTCTCCGTTCCTAAGTTACACTCGGCATGGGAACTTCAGTGGAAATCCTTCCAAAGACACGGTAGAAGAAAAACATCAGCACACCTGTTCTGTCAATATTTCTGAGTTATGTTAAGATCCATGCAGTGACCTGAGGATGGTCTGATGGCCAGTGGGGTCTATCACCTGGAACTCATTTATGGGCACTTTTACCATCTCCATAAAACCTGACTCCAAGGCAGTTTATCTTTGTTCTTTACAACAAAGGCAAAAGAATTTCTATAGTATTTGACAATCGCCAATATGCCATTTTATTGACATTTTTTAAAAAAAAGGAGACAAATTATCAGGGGAAATCAGCATCCCTTTAGCTCACACTCAGAGGACCTTGCCTCTTTAAGAGGCAGAACCAGTAGTTAGTTTACCAAGACTGAGCGCTTATCCTTAGTGAGAGACTACAGGAAATTGCAGCTGAATGAACTTTCTGTTTCTTGTATTACAGGGAGGCTTGCTTTATCCTTCAAGTGAAGAAATCATTACTGTTGAATTAATCTATAATTCACTTCAACTTTCCCAGTCTACGAGTTATCCAAGCAAACAACTTGTCTTTCTTGATGGAGTGTCTTGCTCTTCAGGGTCCTATGTCTCCTCATACAAAGAAGGAATTTTGAGTTAAAAGGAAGACAAGAGAGCTTGCCCAGAATCACTATTAAAAAGACATAAGCAACCCGTGGGGACAATTTCCTATGTTCTTGGACTTTGGGACAAGCACTTCTTTGTAGGAAAGATGGGGGCTATGACAAGGGTACCCTAGTTGCTAGAATCCTCTCACAGTTGGTGGTGGACTAGACTCTACCCCTCTGCGAGTATAGTGGAGGCAGTCTATCTTCTAGTTGCAAAATCCTGCCACACACTGTTAGCTGTGTCAGCAATTGTGTGGGGTGGGAAACTAGCAGAGATTTCCACAAATAGACAAGGGATCCAAGAAGGAGACTATAGGAGTGAATTTATCCTTCTGTATCTTCTGAACATGGAAAGAAAGTCCAACCGAAAGCGGATACATATTTTTATTTAAAGAATACAAAGGGAACCCTATCCCAATTCTACCTCAGCATACACCGGGTGGTTTATTCACATCCCATCCACAGACCTTTAATCCAAAGCTGCATCAACAATCATATTATAGATATACGAACATATGATACAGATGTTCACATATGTGAAGATATAGTAAATAATTCTGGAATTGCATATAGCATGATACTAATAACAACTGACCCAGTGGAGAGGGAGGGAGAGGATGAATGGAAAAACACACCTGCAACATAGATATATCATCAAAGGGGCTTCAGCCTTCTTTGTATCATGTTCACATTTGACACAGAGAAGAGTTTGTAGTCTCTTTGCCTGATTTCTAGAAACTGCTGTATAGGCTTGCCAGTTATTCTCTCCCCCAACAAGGAGTACAGATGAATAATTCAGATTTTGGAGGGCTGCATGTATGCATGTATGTATCCTGAACAAAGTTTTATATCAGTAGCAAAAAAAAAAAAAAAAGCAGTCTGCTGAAGCTAGTTATAATTAGAAGCATTATGCTCTGTGTGGAGTCCTTCCACAAATAGATAACAATACGGTCCCTTCCTCCCCTATGGAGAATGCTGTCCCTAAGCCTGAGTTCTGGCTCTCGATTGAAAGCCATTGTTGTAGGCTCCAGTCAGTCTAGCTTCAGTGCAGATAGGAGGCTAGGAAAGTCCCTCCATCCCATTCGAAGGAGGAGCTGATTCTTAGAACCACAGGAAGAGGAGTGGGGGAGAAAACGGAAGGAAGCTGGTAACCCCTCCTCCTTGCTCCCAGGCCTTCCTGCTTCCCAAACTCATTCAGTCCAGCTAGAGGTGACTTGCTCCCTTCAAACTCCAACTGAAGGAACTGTCCTCCAGTTTCCTGAGGGTTCTGTACCTTCCCAGAGCATAGAATGTCTGGTCTATGCCTACTGCACATGCCTACGGTGATCCTGCATGCCCTTCAAGGCACAGCTCTGATATCAGAACCCTTGTTTAGCCTCCCTCCATGTTCTTGCCCAGTTGTCACTGCCAGTCTCCTCACCACTCAACAGTTCCCACGTTTAGGTATGGTCAAGTGGATCTGAAGAGAAGTGATTGTAAACCCACCGTGCTCAAAGTCCTCATGTGGCACTAATGGGAAGGGCTTGGCTCTGGACGTGGAGCCTTGGCATCCTGTTAGATTTTCCTGTGGTGGCCCTAGAGATTGGCTTCCTGCCAGGCAGAGGGGAGGTGGAGATTCAGCCTTCCCTGAGTAGCTCTTTGCTGTTGACTTTCACGGAAGCCTCTTTGGTCTTCAGAATGGGAAGGAAAAGGGGTGGTGCTCTGCAGCAAGAGGCTACAGGGACAAGGATCTACCCCTGGCTTTGTCAGGATCCCGAGAGAAAGAAAATCCTCCCTTAGTCTCAAGCAAGCTGGAAGGTGGGGCGCAGTATCTGACTTAATAGTGGGTCCTACAATCTAGGGACCTGAGTTTGAATCCTGGATTCCCTCATCTACAGATTACGAGGCCTGAGCTGTTAACTTTAAAGGTTCCAGTCTTCGGTTTCATCCTCCAAATTATGAAGTAGGGGAGCAACTGGATCTCCTCAGAGAACTGCTGTGGGGGCCTCAAAGGCAAACAGCTTTGAATTAGCAAGTGATGCAAGATTGAAGAAACTCTAGCTTTTTATTAGAGTAATGTGTTAGTCCAGGTTCTCTAGAGGAACAGAATTTATAGAATGACTCTATGTATCTATGTATGTATCTATGTATCCATATATGTATGTATGTATGTATATATGTATCTATCTATCTATCTATCTATCTATCTATCTCTATCATCCATATATTTATTATCTTTCTGTCTATCACCCATCTATTATCCATCAATCATTCATATATTTATCTACCATACATCTATCTATCATCTATCTATCTTCTATCTATCTATCAGATTTATTACAGGCTGTGGTCCAGCTAGTCCAACAATGCTGTCTACCAGATGAAGGTCCAAGAACCCAGTAGTTGTTCCGTCTAGGAGCCTGGGTCTCTCAACTGATCTTTAGTCTATGTCAGAATCCTGAAGTTGTAGGCTCTAAAATAAATAAATAAATAAATAAATAAATAAATAAATAATAAATAAATAAATAAATAAATAGACTTGTTAGCAAGAACTAGAGCAAGCAGATAGAGAGAGCAAACTTCCTTCTTCCATGTCTTTTAAATACACTGCCAGCAGAAGATGTGGCCCAGTCTAAAGGAGGATCTTCCCATCTCAAAGATCCAGATTAGAAATGGGTCTTTCTTCATAGAATAATTTAAGAAAAATATCCCTCACAGGTAGGTCTGGCCATGTGGGTTTTAGTTAGTTTCAGATGTAGTCAATTTGACAACCAAGAAGAACCATCACAAGTAGATGAAACAAACAAACCCTCTGCTGTCAGGATGAGGTGTTTCTTCAAGGGGCCTTTCTAGGGATGTCCACACCAGACAGACGCCTGCTCTGGAGCAGGCACGTCCTCTTAAGTCTCAGGAGCTCTTTGAGGCCAGATGCAGATTTGAGTTGTATCTTCTCTCCCTCCCTGGTTCTCTTTCTTCTTTATATGGTGGGTGTGTGTGTGTGTGTGTGTGTGTGTGTGTGTGTGTGTGTGTCTGTGAGTTGAACAATTCTGTTACATGTCAGATGTACACACTGTGATTCATTTTCTTGGAAGTTGTTATTACAGAGAAATAGATTAAGTCAGCAATAGTTTGGAATGCTCAACTTAACTGATGTTGGCCCTTTAGGTACTGCTAACTGGGTAGATGAAAGGTTAGGAGTAGAAGACCTGGGGCTAGCCCCAATCATTCCTGCTGGCACTTGAAACTACCCCACAGAGCCACTCAGTACTTCATGTTTGTAAATCCCAGCCTTTATGCTGAGATACATGGAACACATGTCATGTTCTGCACAGAGGAGGTTTGAGATGCCACTCATGTGACCCATTTCTAACCAATTTTCAGTGACTTCTGTAACATCCTGGAAGTTTGAAAAAAACTAACATCTTGCTTTTGGTTGTTATTCATAAGCTCAAAGTCATCTTTCAGCAGTGTTGGTCACTTTCTATTTGATTGAATTTCACATTTGCACTGTCGTTTGCTAGTATCAGAAACAATTTGTAGAGGAACTGGTAAGAAAGGCCAAGGACAATACGGACTGAGCAGACTGGTAGGGTGCAGGGCACCAACACTTATATCAGCAGTGGCATGTCTCCCAGTGATTTTTAAGGGGATTTTTGGTGAGACAACAAGCATAGTCTCTCATCTATTTTGTAGATGGGAAAGTTGGGGTATAAGGGTCATCTGGCTCCGTTTGTGAACTCTGTTGTCATAGAAGCCATACTTGGTTCCTATTTATACTGTGTCACATTGGAGGAAGTGAGGGGAGAGGGCTTTAGAATTAGAGTGGGTGAGCTGGAGGTGAAGGCAGAAGATGATGGGCATTGGATATCCAGGAATGAGGCCAGCATAGCAGCTTGCCAACTGTCAGTACAGCTACAGCAACCAGCAGCATCCCTCCCTTTGCATGAGCTGAATCCCCTGGGATGCTGTGCCAAAGACAACTCCTGCTGAGGGGCTTCCTTTCTCACAGCTTTTGCTTTCTTCTGGGTCTGCCGCACTGTCCCACTCCTGCTGGGGACACCACTGCCCATTGGCCTCTGTGCTGGGTCAGTGCACAACCCAGAATGATCACTGATGACACTGGGAGAGGGCATATGACCCGTGCTAGTTAGGGGTCAGTGCTCTGTCTGGTGGAGCACAGGTTGTGTCAGAACAATGTGAGCAGGGCTTGCTGGAAAGCGCTGACCGTCACGGGCCCTGGCAGAGCAGACAGACCCCTCACATGACAGATGGACATCCCTCATTAGCTCAGCTCTCCCTGCCCCACACAGCCACCCATGACTCTGAATGGGCACATGGAAATCCAGGTCATCTGAAACCAAGCACAGACAGTCTCCAGGCTATTTTCTCAAGGAAACGGTTTGACTAACCGAAGAACAGTGTGTCCTGGGGGAAAGTAAGAAATCTCCATGCAGTTTTGGTTTTCCTGCTTGTTACATGTGCACCTCTACCACCCAAGTCTCTTTCCTTCACATTTAGTTCTCTGATTCTGTTGGAGCAACACACAATGGCAGTTTCCTTCTCTGTTTACCTTTAGTATCATTTATCAATTAGCTCATAGCCAGGAATGTTTTGGACTGCAGCTTTCTTGTTTGTTTGGTTGTTGTATCATCCTTAGATTTCTTGAATATTTGAAAATGCATCACAGATTGTCTCGGGGATGGACCCTAGTCTCACGGTGAAATTCACTTGTGTCTCCTGTGAACTTCGTATACACGTAGCTCAATGTTAGTTTTTTTTTTAATTATGCACATGAGTGTTTTGCTTGCATACACATATGTACATCACATGCACACCTTGCACGAGAGGAGGCAAGAATAGAGCATTGGATCCCCTGGAAATGGAGTTACAGATGGTTATAAGCCACCATACAGGTGCTGGGGAGAAAACTATGGTCTCCCTCAAAGCAAGCATGTGCTCTTAACCACTGAGCCATCTCTTCAGTGATAGTTCTATTTAATATTTTAGTACATTTGTGAGTAATGTAAAATTTCATGGTATAGATTTTTTTCCTGTGGTGCCACATTGATACTCAAATAATTTTTGATTTTGGAGCATTTCTTTTTGAATTAGGAATTCTCTCTCTCTCTCTCTCTCTCTCTCTCTCTCTCTCTCTCTCTCTTGCCCTCCATTGCTTCTTTCTTTAATATTTTGAAACAGAGTCTCTGTGTAGATTAGGCCTTTATGGACCTTGGAAAAATCCCCCTGCCTCTGCCTCCCGAGTGCTGGGGTTACTGGTGTACTCTCACCAAGCTGAGCTACTTTCTAATACTTGTAGGCAATCACTGTGGCTGCTCAGAGGATCTCAGATTATGAAACAGACTGAAATTGGGGGATGAGATGCATGGATACTTTCCCTGAAGTACATACCATATACACACATCATATATGAGCTGAAGTGGAAATTTTTGGTTTCTTTGGAGACTCAGTTGTATCATGTGATGTTTTTCTGGAAACTATCTTATGAGAAGATATTTTGTTGACACAGACACATAGGAGGATGTTTTGCTAAGAATATACACATGGTGTTTTTCTGGAAGTAGCCTGGAAAAAGGGCATGTGATATTTTGCTAGAGCATACACTTGAGAGAATACACGATGTTTGGAAAGGGTATAAATATAGCCCATCAGACAGTGAACGGCTCTGTGTGGTATTGGTTCACCTTGCCATTCTTTGCTTGTCATGATTTGTCATGACTTCATATAGAGAAATGCACCAGAGTATTTTTGGTCGTGTTCTGGCGGCTTCTTGCCTCTTCTGCTGACTAGGGCCAATTGCAGAGTCTTATGGTTTCTTCTGGATCAAAATGCCATTGCTGTGATTTGTGTAAGGTATTTTCAAGTGAATTGAGTTACCACTGCCGATTCCTGATTCACGTGAACTGAACTGCATATATCCTGACAATGCAGATTGGAATCGATCCAAAGAACTATTTCTAAACAAATCCATATCCTCCTTTGCCCCGTTAACCTTTTTTTTCCTCACTACCTCTGGTGGGTGGTGGGCTAAAAGGGAGGTTTTTAAGCATTTAAGTACAATTATTAAAGAAGGTCTTAAAAGATATAAGCCTATAGTGATGGAGTTGGGTAAACTTTCCAGGAACTATACCAGGATAAACAACTTGCAACTGGAGCAAAGGAATTCTGCCTTGAATGAGGACTGACTAAAGAAGCAAGGCTCCCAGGCTAGAGAGATAGCTCAGCAGGTAAAGGTGCTTGCAGCCAAGCGGATGACCTGAGTTTGATCCCTATCCCTCACAAGCTAGAATCCACTCCCACAAGTGATCCTCTGACCTCTGCACATGTACTGTGGCATTGTACACTTGCCTCCTCATCACACAAAATAAATGTGATTGTTTTTAATGGGTAAGAAATTAGCATCTAATTTGCAGACAGCAAGAAACCATAGGTTTCACCAACTCAACTATATGGTTATTGTTTACCTGAAGACAGTGACAAGGAAGCACATGGCCCAGAGCCCAGTCACCATCCCTGAAACTTTGAGCAACCAATGAGTCACCCTAGACTTTACATTTGTTATCTGTAGTTGGTTCACCTGCTACAGCCAAGCCGGATGACCTGAGTTTTATCTGCAGCCCTCACATGGTAGAATCCACTCCCACAAATTA
Source organism: Grammomys surdaster (assembly GCF_004785775.1). Taxonomy (NCBI): domain Eukaryota; kingdom Metazoa; phylum Chordata; class Mammalia; order Rodentia; family Muridae; genus Grammomys; species Grammomys surdaster. The sequence goes on along the minus strand of NW_021604601.1, from coordinate 3,133,420 downwards.
TTCTCTGATGTCTGCACATGTTTGCTACACCACACAGGGTTGTTATAGGGATGATAGGATAGGGATACATACAGATAATAAAGCCCCCAGTAACCTACAAACCAGAGTTAAGGTTAAGTCCCTCACCAATCAGATATTTCATGTACCCATAACCCGAATAAGGCCTGGTATAGGCCTTGTTGAAGCAATAGGTACAACAGCTTGCATGTCAGAACTGGAGAAGAGGATCACGAAGCTGGTGGTTGTATCTTCAAGGACAGGAAATGCAATGAGTTGTACCAGGTGAGCACCAGGAGGAAAGGAGGTAGCATTGGGAGGAAGCCTAGTTTAGGCATTTCCAGCCAAAAGCTGGGACAAACCTTGTAGGTATCTGGGCACTCGGGAGGAGGCCCAGTCCATGCTGAACTGAGTTGAGTTGCCTATGGCAAGTGACAGGGAGGGGATTATTCTGGAAGTGACATTTTAGGTAGAGCTGCCCATTAAATGAGAGTCTTGGGAAGAAGATGAAGGATAGGGAGGCATGATAAGTAAGAGTATGGCAGAGAGAGAGAGAGAGAGAGAGAGAGAGAGAGAGAGAGAGAGAGAGAGACTGAGACAGAGGTGAAGGAGCAAGAAGATGGGGGGGAAGGGAGGCGCTGGCACTGTGGAAGACTTTAAAAGCCCAGGTCCTGTGTGAATTTGGAAATGGGAAATCCAAGGGTTGAAGAAGGAGAATTGGATAAACACATAGTAACTGATCTTGGACACAGTGTGGAGGATTTAGAATCAAAGTCATAAAGGTTAGATGGTAGGTGGCTTCCGTGTAGATATAAGCAGGGGAAGGGAGTCGTTAGAGAATCCCTAACACATCCCTGAAGGAGGAGAAAGAACTTGAGACTGGCTCTGATATTGACATTGAGTGCTGTCAAGTCAGACAAATATTCATTCTATCTTTTACCTTTGGCTGCCTTCTGATACTTTGGATCTAAGGCAACAATAAATCACTTTTTAAAAGTCTACTGTGACTTAATTTTCCTTTTAAGGTACACTGACATAAACAAATCAATTTATGACCAGAAAATTAAAACTTCAACATCATAATGTTTTCATCCTGCTAGCCACAGCAATTGCTGACAATTCCCAGGCACTGTGTTCTTAAGAGCTGTGATGAACTGACCCTGTTAACATCTCTTGACTGTTTGGCTGCATAGACTCCCCACTGACAGATGCAAGGCATCTCATTTGCATGATTAGCTGGCTTATGAAGGAACCCTTGAGCCCTTTTGCAGAGAGCCCTTGTGTATATGAGACAAGTTTTCTGTCACCTTGTTACGTTTGTCGCCTTAGGAGTTGACTTCTGAACAGGAGTCACCCCTACACACACACACAAACACACACACAAACACACACACACACACACACACACACACAAACACTACATCTGTTGGGAATCAACAAACTTTCCTGCTTGTGTCAAGGGAAATAAGAATCTTTTAGAGTATCAGGTTGGGGGTGTAATAGAGTTAGTAGGTGGCTTTCCTAATGGGCATCAAGGCACGGACCCCTGGGTTTTGCTTTCCAGCATTAGATAAGAAACAGGTATATTGGTATACACTTGTAGTCACAGAACTTGGGAGGCAAATTGATCAGAAGTTCAAGGCAAAAAAGAATAGAGCCTCCTAGTGGGTGAATAACTACATTTTCCCTTTCAGTTGGATGAGAGTTTGTTTGTTTGTTTGTTTGTTTAATAATACCCTGCCCTCTGTCATTGTCATGGATAAGCATGCTGGAAATGAGTGCTAATACATCTCACAAGTATGTGTGTTTTCCTCATTGTGGTCCTTCCTCATGAAAGGAAGTCTATCTCAATGAGCACACCATTAAAAAAGATATCCACAAGATCTCTTCATAGCTTAGTGAAAAGGACACACAACCATGAAAAGACGGCTGGAATGGATGAGTTCTCTACAGCCTTGGGTCAGCACAACTCACATAGTATGTGCATTCAACAATGGAGCCCTCAGAGATGCTACAAAGCGTCCGTGAACCCGTGTGCTTGACTTGGAACGTTCTTGCCATTCCTTGGTGCTGACAGCAGCACCCTCTGGACGGTACAGGATACCTGCCATCCTTTCCTCAGCTGGCATAGGGCATCACCTCCATCCTCCCACATCCCCCAGCCTGTCAACACACCCTGTGATAAGAGCAAGCAGGCCACAGGTGAATTGCCTTCCTGCCTGTTGGATGACAGCTGCTGTCAGATCCCCAGGCCTCTGCCAGCATCCCTGGTCTTCAAGGCTGCGGGATGGTGAGACAGGATATCTCTACCTGGGTGAAACTCTGACCTCCCAGCTAAACTGTATTGTTGATTGTGGAGTCATATATTGGGGGGGGGGTCATAGAAAAAAACTGTGATTGTAGAATAACTGATTTGCAAATGCTTGCCTCACTTGTACCTATGTACAGGGTGGAGTTTTGTATGTTCATATGTGTTTGGAAAAAAGTAGAGAAATAAATAAAGCAAGTGTTAATCAATGAGGAGGAAGGGTACTTTCTATTCAGATAATTAGAGCTAAACTACATCTGTGGGAAGGAGAGCCCTCGGACTGGAAGGATAATTGCCCCCAATTTACTGCTTGACTTTGGATATGTGAATGAACACAGGGTGTACAGTATTTAAAGAATCTGATATCCTCCCAGTTGTAAGCTGGGGCTTTGTGAGCGAGCTTTATGTTAAAAAGCAGAGTCCAGAAACCCTGGCCAGAGCCAGTGCTATTGTTCCCAGTCCATTTTTTGTGTCACCCAAGTCAGAAAGAATTTTGTTTTAAGAATAGTGCACTATGTTTTCAGAGAGGGCTTCCTCCCTGACACATGAGAAAGTTTAGATGTGGGGCTATTCAGGACCAGCCTTCTGAGACATGTCTTGGGGGGAGGGAAGAAGGTTAAATAACAGAACATTCCCCACAAAAACCCTTAGCTTTCTAATGCTTGAAGAGGTTGAGTTTGCACAATGTTAGCATCCAGTCTGAACCTAAGAGTTCCCCTAAGTGCTAAACATTATTCAAATGAGAAAGATTTATCTGTACTGGTATCTTAAGAGTGTCTCAGATACCACAGAAAGGGCTGTTGTCTCTTCTAGCTCGTTCAAAGTAACCCTGGGTAGAACATTTCAGTAGAGGAAAATGGTGGATGTGTGGCTCTTTAGGAATGGAAAGCAAATGTTCTGGGGTAAATAAACCAAAGCTTTTACATTTCTTTCTTCAAGTGATTATTTCTCTACGAAGGGGTGGGGTTACAGTGTTTTGTGTGTGGTGTGCAGTGGGGAAGATCATGTGTGCATGTGATGAGGAGATCATGTGTGTATATTATGGGGAGATCATGTGTGTGTTATGGGGAGATCATGTGTGCATGTGGTGGGGAGATCATGTGTGTATATTATGGGGAGATCATGTGTGCATGTGGTGGGGAGATCATGTGTGCATGTGGTGGGGAGATCATGTGTGGATGTGGTGAGGAGATCATGTGTGTATATTATGAGGAGATCATGTGTGTATATTATGGGGAGATCATGTGTGCATGTGGTGGGGAGATCATGTGTGTATGTTATGGGGAGATCATGTGTGTATGTGGTGAGGAGATCATGTGTGCATGTGGTGGGGAGATCACGTGTGTATATTATGGGGAGATCATGTGTGTATATTATGGGGAGATCATGTGTACAATGAAAGGGAGATTGTGAACGCAGTGAGGAGGCAAACACAGCAGTAGGGAGATATGTGGAAACTGTATGTAGTTCCTAATTGCGTGACATTTTCCTTGGAAGATGCAGACAGAGGTCTACTCATTGCCACAATTTTGCCACAGATCAACTTAGCGAAACAGTGAGTTTATTTGGGCTTCCTTACAGCACATGGGTGACAGGGTACTAACAGAAGTATGGGTGACTCTTCCCACGTCACTAAACAGTCTCCCCTCTCCGTGAGTGATGACTTCCCTGTAACCACACAGATTATGTCTACCCTTCGACTAGCCTTCTCCCTTGCTGTGTTCTTCTACCTTGAGGCCACAGGTCATAGGCAGCAGGAATGGAATTACACACAGCTGTGAGGGAGGTGTGTGGCAAGACACAGCTAGGACCTAGGATGAGGGTCTGATGACCCTTGCCATCTGCTTCTTTATAGGGGAATGTCAACATAGCTGAGAGTCTCTTGAAGGTAGTCACAGAGCTCTCATAAAGATGGCAATGGCCAGGATGGTTGGAGGACAGCTTGCTACAACATTCATTCAATCTTGCTATAAACCCTAAACTAGTTTTTATTTTTTTTTAAAGTCTGTTGCAAACCATGTATAAAGAATTAAATATGTTTCAGGAATTAGATTTTGAAAATGTCTTCAAGTTCTTGCTATGGTTTGGAACTTCCAAGCCCCCATGTGTTGAAAGCTTGGCCCCCATAGTGTGTGCTGTTGAGACTAAGGGGGAGATCATGGGGACCCTAGGATTGTGCCTTTGATGAGGCTTGTAAGACTCTACCCTATTCCTTTTCCTGTCTGGCTCTCTGCCTATGAGGTGAGTTGCTCCTCCACATTCTCCCACCCAATGTGGCCTTGTCACAAGCCCAGAGCTACAGAGTCAACTGACCATGGACCAGAACCTCCAAAATCAACAGGCCATACAAATCCTTTGTCTTTTCAGATGACTTTTCTCAGGGATTTTCCTGTAGCAATAGACAGCTAACCCAGTTCTCAAACACTGTCTAAAAGTTCCTCATCATTCCCAGCTCTAAGTCCCAAGGACCAGCAGGAGTGTCTCTAATGTAAGGTGATAGACAATTGGTGCCAAGAGTTCTTAAAAATAGAAGTGAAGAAAAAAGGCAGCTAAAGCCAAGAATGTACTTGCCACATGCTACACTGAAGAAATGGCATGGCTATGGCCTTTCAGGTCCTCTGACCCTTTTATACCTGGGATACTCAGCAAAGCCTTCTGGACCATGTCCCCCATCTTTGAGTTCTTCTGAGGCACCTTTACTTTCAAGTTCAATCCCTGGCCTGACAGTATGCCATGTTGCTGAAATATATTAACTATGAGGCTCAGTTGCTGAAATTTCTTCCTGGGGGAGACAGACAATGCCTACTCCATCTCCCAAGGTGCCAATGACAAAACCAAGGCACAATTCTACCAAACTTCACTCTGGAGAACCAATGAGTTTCTTGAGCTTACTTACAGAGAACATAGGTAAGGGCTTACTTAAGGAGTGTGGGTATTCTCCCCACAAAAGCTTCCAGCTGGTGTTGTGGTAACATTTTTTGTGCACTATGTGAAGCATTCAAATGCTAAATACTGGCCCCCAAGATCTGGCTGCTCCAAGATGAGTGAATTCTCATTTATATCAGCTTTTGTTGTGTAAACCTTGTCCCCAGCGTTATCCCTGATTGGTTAATAATGATACCTACAGACTGGGCTGGGCAGAAGGGGGCTGGGCAGAAGGGGCGGGACAGAGTGAAGGTTCCTGGGCAGTGAAGGTCTCAGGCAGGACCCAGGAAGAGAGAAGGAGGAAGAAGGAAGCAGTTGCCATGGTGTAGGTGGATCATTAGTACAGGGCCGTTTGGGAGAGCCTGTTGGAGAGGGAGCAGGTCAGGAGGAACATGGCAAGTGATATCTTGGGGTAACTGACAGGAAAGTATAGCATAGAAGGTTGGTATCTGCTCAGGTCTACTGATTTTAAGCTTATTATACATTTAAAGGTGTTTTTGTGTGTCTTTTAGTTGGAAACTAGATGGTTTAAGTGGAGTTAAAAAAAAAACCAAAAAACAAAATAAGGTTTACTACAACAGTCATCTTTGTATTATTCAATTGTTAATTCTGTACCAGCAGAAGCTAAATACTGTCTGGCCATTCCTGTTGGTCCTAGTCCCTTCTGTTGACTCGTCCCAATTCAACAGAGTCCTGGCTTTCCCTGCTAGGTTGTGCCACCGCTGCTGCTATCCTGATACTACTGAACTGGACTGCTGATATATCCGTGAAGTGTTTGCGAATGAATCAAGCTGCTGCTGCTGATCTGTGAACTAAGTTGCTGATTTCCAGACAACACAGACGGGAGTTGCTTCAAGGAACCTTTCTAAACAGGTCCACTTCCCCCGTATCCTTTCTTTTCCACTACCTTTGGTGAGTGGTGGGCTAGAAAGGAGGTTAAAGCATTTAAGGACCATTATTAAAAGTAGGCTTTGAAAAAATTAAAGCTACAGAGGCCACATGAAACTAAGGAAGCATTGTATACATCATTATGTACATCATTGGGAGAGGTTGGATACTAAGGTGAGGGTCCTCTACTCTTCTCAGCCCTCCGTGAGGAAATGCAAACCACAAGCCCAGTTAGAGTAATCCTTTTGCAAAAGGGTGAAGTTGAACTCTACAAGATGGAAATTGTTGGGCTAGGAGGATAGTTATGTACAACAGGCCTCCAGTTTACTTACAGCAAGGGCTGCTACTTTGGCTTTTGGGAAGACATAGAACTCTTGGTCCTGCTTCAGAAAAATTCCAAAGTAGGTCCCAACTCAATTTCTCTCTGAATTCCTTTAATCTGGTTGAGAATTTCATAGAACTTTCTGGAAGACTCTAAAACAATAAGAAGGAATTAGAAAACCAAAAATGACTCAAAACCACTAGTAATGAGATAGTTGGGACTATCAATATCAAATTTAACATCCTGTTTAAAAGCCCAACTCCCACTGGGATATGTAGACACCAGGGTTGCTGAGGTCTAGAGCTGGGTTTCCTGCGTTTCTTTTTACCCAAACACCACCCTTTCTACAAAGAGACTTCCAATAGTATGCAGAACAAGGAGAGGGACAGCAACCAGGAGAAGCTTGGGAGAAGGCCAGGTCCAAGAAGCTCACACACAAAAGGTCACGTTCTTAACCTGTTGAGTCTCTAACTCTCCAGCCCTCTATACCTGTAGGTTCCTTGGTCGAGAGAGCACTTCTCTAAGAAAATCCTCTTTCCTGCCATCCTATGCTAGACCAACCCTTTTCCATTTCTTTGCTCTTTACTTTCCATGAACAATGAACGCCTAACTAAATAGCTGTCCGGTTCTTTGTTGGTTGAGTTTCTGTACTGCAATCTCTGACATGGCAAGTCTGTCTGTTGTTCTCTCAACCTGGTTGTCAACATGCAGTAATGATTGAGTGGTTGGATGACTAAGCTGATTTCATAAAAGAGACACTCCACTCCAATTTTTAAATCAAACTTTTGAAATTAAAAGAGACATCTGGTTGGAAGTTCCAAGGGAATGATTTTAGTTTAGCTTCAGAAAAAAAAAAATCCTAAATATCATTCTCTCTCTAGGATGTCTTGCTATCTTGGGAAATGAAAGAAGACAATTTCCTGCCTTTGGGACATGAAAACTTTGTTGGCTTGAGTCACTTTTGCAAACGGGTGAACTTGAACTCTACAAGATGGAGATTCTTGGACTAGGATAACATAACAATTTATGTAAATTAATCTTACCTGACCATGGAAGCCATGGATAATCATCCCTATCAACTATGCTCCAAGAAGGAGTCCTGAGCCCAACTTGTCTGTTATAGAGTAAGATAGCAAATGAATATTGCACCAAAGGAATTCATCTGCCCAAATGGCTTTGTCTCATATCAGCTCATTTGACTTTCTTCCCTTCTGGCTTGAAGAAAATGCAATTAGAATCCCTTCTCTGGCCAAACAACAAAATGAACAAGTGAGTATGAGAGTAACGGCGGCTCACTTAATAAAGGGTGTCTTGGGTTGTGTGCCTGTGTGTGTGCACATGTGGGTATACTTGTGTCCTTAGCTAATTAACTTTTAATTAAGGGACATTAAAGCCAGAAAGAATTTGGAGACCAACAAAAAAACAATCTGTGGATGGGTTAGAGGTCAAAATCTGGTCTTTTAAGGACAGGACATGTTTAACAAAGTAAAAGGCTTAGAAAAAAATTCAAGTGACCAAGGGCACTAGGCCTGGGAAACAAGGCATAGCACAGGAGATGGGTCCAGCATCAGGTGATGTCAATGAGATGTCTGTAGCTTAGTCTTTCTTGTCTGTCCAGTCGTTCACTCCTGTCTTCCAGACTTGTCTACCAATACGATATGAAAAATCTATAATGTTCCAAGGCAGGGGACCAAGTGGCATGCCTCACTAAAGAAAGCACTCAGCTAGGTTTTTTGGCTCTAGAACCATTGAGGACCCCATTGGAAAATCATGGACAACCCACACAGAGAAATTCTCTGGAAAATGAGGTCACAACTCAGAATTCAAAAACACAGTAACAGCTTAGGAGATGCATGAGGAACTTCCTCTTCCTCCTCCCCCATTTCCTGGGCTCTCCTAATCTGGGCCTGTTTCTCGATCCCCTGACCCTTTTCTATTCTTTTCCATAACTCAGGAGAGAGAAGCTGGGACAGGAAGAAAAGTAGCAAAAAACATACCAGGGAGCTCCTGCCCTGACTTCCATTGGTAGTGGAGTGGGATGAGAGCCAAATAAACCCTTCCTACCCTAGTTGCTTTTGGTCAGAATATTTTATCACAGTAGTAGAAAGCAAACCAATAGAAATCCCAATAAATTCAAATTTCTCCCAGGACTCTCAGGCAGAAAGAAGGAATAGACCAGTGCCAGCCAGAAGAGGAATTTTTATCTCCTAGGAAAAGATGTCACATAGTTCTGACATCCTGTAAGATTACCTTGCAGGAGAAACTGGAGCTTAGACAAGACATTTCAAAACTGCACAGGGCCACGCCTTGTCTGGGACTGCTTAGCTATGCACTCCTCTAGCCACTCCTAGCTTTAAGCCTAAACCTCCTGTCAGGACCCTGCAGGTAGACTTCAGGCAGTTTCTGAACATCACTGTCCTCTTCCCAGCATGGCCTCACTGAATAAATGTCCTTTCTTTGCTAGAGTCCAGGCTTTGACCCTAACAACTCCAGGAGGAGTATAGCCATTCTTGGTTTACATGAACTTCCCAGGGCCTGGAGTGCAGATGCGTCCCTCTGCTGGAGTGTCAACCTGTTCATTTCTGACTCACCTGGCATCAAGGCTGAGCAGGAAAGGTAAACAACTAGCCATACATTTTCACATCTAAGCGTAGACACAGGAAAAGAACCACAGTGCGATGCTTAGTGTTAGACTGTAAATCCCAGCATGAAAAGCTGCTGTGAAAGTATGCGAGGCCTGGAGAGGGCAGAGATGCTGAAATCCAGCTGTTGGGGCGCAGGATTCTGACACAGTCAGGTCATATGGACACCTTAGAACCTCCAGAACACCTCTCAGGTGATCATATGGCTCAGGGGTGCACTTCTAATGCCCCTGTTTTGGAGAACACGTCTCTTCTGGTGGCTCTTGTTAAGAGGATCAATGTCAGCAGGGTAAACAGTTGGTTTCCTTTGTATTTTAAGATTTCCTGTTGTTGGCATCCTTCCTTGAGGATGGCTTTATCTCCAGGCAGGGGCCAGGAAGTCGGCTGTGTTGATGGGAGCATCCTCCCGGGCTGAGCCCAAGGCCAGCTCAGGTTTTCCCCAAAGTCCACACTGGGGAATCCAAGACAGCTCATGAGCTCGCAGCCTTGTTTGTCAGGTGCTATTTTAAAGACGGAACTCCACATAGCTCAGATCCATGTAGATATGTCTCTACTTCTGCGGCTGTCCTAGCCAAATGTGCATGAGCTCTACCGTTCGTGCCCCTGTAAGTAAATAAGATTTTCTGTTTCATCACTACTAGTAGAAGAGAAGGTACTGTGAACGGCTGGGGATCTAGTGGCATCCTCCAGCAATGGGTGAAGGGAGTGAGGATATGGCCGCCATGTCAGCCTCAAGTCATTCTCTAAATTCGTTGGTTACATGATTTCAAGGTAGTAGTTACTCTTATTAAAAGTGGCTCAGAAAAATGACTTTATCTCCTTGGGACTCACCTCCCAAACATACATATTCTCAAGTTATATCGTCCTTTACTTTAAAATCTATACCCTATATTTTATATAGATATTTTTTGTTCTAAAATTAGATAAAAATAGATAAAATAAATAGTATTGTCCTACAGGCATATTTTCTTCATCTATAATTGTCAATATAGTTTTTAATATTTTTGCTTCCAGGGCTTTTTTTTTCTCTCTTTTGTATTTCTACATTCTATATTATTAAAACAACATGTGCTTTTGTCTGGGACAGACACCTAGCTGGTCTGCTCCCGTGAAGACACTGTGTCCTGAGCCATTCTAGAGGAACCACTGCACTCAGAGCAGCGGGTAAGAACCCTCTCCCACTACCCTATGCCCTAGAGCTACAACTGGAAGTCTGGGGTGCTCTGGACACACCAGCCACCCAAACACTGCCCCTCTGGAATACCACTTCCCTTCCACCCCTTTTGTGTCAGAACCCTTTTTTCCCTTGGTGCTTCTGGCTGGGGCAGAAAGCTAGCTGGTCTGCTCCCTTGAAGACACTGTATCCTGAGCCATTCTAGAGGAGCCACTGCACTCAGAGCAGTAGGATTTCAGGATCCCAGAGGCAGTCTGAGTCCCAGGAGTCCTTTCACCCAGGAGCTCAGGATCACAGGATCACAGGATCACAGAGACATCTGGACTCCTGAGGAGTTCTGACACAAGCAAGATAACTGGAAAACCAGGCTCCAGTCAGAGACAGTGAGTGCAGGTAGCACTAGAGTTAACCAGATGGCGAAAGGCAAGCACAAGAACATAAGCAACAGAAACCAAAGTTACTTGGCATCATCAGAACCCAGTTCTCCCACCATAGCAAGCCCTGGACACTCCATCACATCAGAAAAGCAGGATTCAGAATTAAAATCACTCCCATGATGATGATATAGGACTTAAAGAAGGACACAAATAATTCCCTTAAAGAAGTACAGGAGAACACAGGTAAACAGGTAGAAGCCCTTAAAGCAGAAACACGAAAATTCCTTAAAGAATTGGAAGAAAACACAACCAAACAGGTGAAGGAATTAAAAAAAAATCCAGGATCTAAAAATGGAAGTAGAAACAATAAAGAAATCTCAAAGGGAGACTACCTTGGAGATAGAAAACCTAGGAAAGAGAACAGGAGTCATATACGCAAGCATTACCAACAGAATACAAGAGAGAGAAGAGAGAATCTCACGTGCAGAAGATACCATGGAAAACATTGACACAACTGTCGAAGAAAATACAAAATGCAAAAAACTCCTAACCCAAAACATCCAGGAAATCCAGGACACAATGAGAAGACCAAACCTAAGGAAAATAGATATAGATGAGAGTGAAGATTCCCAACTTAAAGGGCCAGTAAATATCTTGAACAAAATTATAGAGGAAAACTTTCCTAACAAAAAGAAAGAGATGTCAGTGAACATACAAAAAGCCTACAGAACTCCAAATAGACTAGACTAGAAAAGAAATTCCTCCCATCACATAAAAATCAAAACATCAAATTCACAAAATAAAGAAAAAATACTAAAAGCAGTAAGGGAAAAACGTCAAGTAACATATAAAGGCAGACCTATAAGAATTACACCAGACTTCTCACCAGAGACTATAAAAGCCAGAAGTGTCTGGAGTAATATATAGACACTAAGGAAACACAAGTGCCAGCCCAGACTACTATACCCAGCAAAACTCTCAATTACAATAGATGGAGAAACCAAGATATTCCATGACAAAACCAAATTTACACAATATCTTCCCACAAATCCAACCCTACAAAGGATAACTGATGGAAAACTCCAACACAAGGAGGGAAACTATAAACTAAAAAAAGCAAGAAAGTAATCTTCTAACAACCCCAAAAGAAGATAGCTAGACAAACATAATTCTACCTCTAATAGCAAAAATAACCAGAAGCAACAATCATTTTTTGTTAATATCTCTTAACATCAATGGACTCAATTCCCCAATAAAAAGACATAGACTATCAGACTGTATACATAAACAGGACCCAGAATTTTGCTGCATACAGGAAACTCACCTTAGTGACAAAGACAGACACTACTTCAGAGTAAAAGAATGGGAAACAATTTTCCAAGCAAATGGTCCCAAGAAACAAGCTGGAGTAGCCAGTCTAATATATAAAATGACTTTCAACCAAAAGTAATCAAAAGGAAAAATCTACCAAGATGAACTCTCATTTCTGAACATCTATGCTCCAAATGCAAAGGCACCCACATACATATATAAATATACATATATAAAATATGTATATAAAATATATACATATTTTAGAAACTTTACTAAAATTCAAAACACACATTGCACCTCACACAATAATATTGGGGGATTTCAACACCCCACTCTCAGCAATGGACAGATCATGGAAACAGAAACTAAACAGAGACACAGTGAAATTAACAGAAGTTATGAACCAAATGGATTTAACAAATATCACCCTAAAACAAAAGAATATACCTTTTTCTCAGCACCTCATGGTACCTTCTCCAAAATAGACCATATAATTGGTCACAAAACAGGTCTCAACAGATACAAAAAGATTGAAATAATCCCTTGCATTCTATCAGATCACCACGGACTAAGGCTGGTCTTTAATAATGACAAAAACAATGGAAAGCCCACATACACATGGAAACTGAACAATGTTCTACCCAATGATGACTTGGTCAAAGAAGAAATAAAGAAAGAAATTAAAGACTTTTTAGAATTTAATGAAAATGATGATAAATCATATCCAAACTTGTGGGAATCCATGAAAGCAGTGCTAAGAGGAAAACTTATAGCTCTAAGTGTCTACAAAAAGAAACTGGAGACAGCATACACTAACAACTTGACTGCACAGCTGAAAACTCTAGAACAAAAAGAGGCAAATACACCCAAGAGGAGTAGACAGCAGGAAATAATCAAACTCAGGGCTGAAATCGACCAAGTAGAAACAAAAACAACTATACAAAATATCAACAAAACCAGGAGCTGGTTCTTTGAAAAAACCAACAAGATAGATAAACCCTTAGCCAGACTAACCAGAGGGCACAAAGATAGTATCCAAATTAATAAAATCAGAACTGAAAAGGGAGACATAACAACAGAAACTAAGGAAATTCAAAAAATCAACAGGTCCTACTACAAAAGCCTGTACTCAACAAAACTGAAAAATCTGGATGAAATGGACAATTTTCTAGACAGATACCAGGTATGAAAGTTAAATCAGGAGCAGATAAATCATCTAAACAGACCCATAACCATTAAATAAATTGCAAGAGTCATTAAAAGTATTCCCACCAAGAAAAGCCCAGGAACAGATAGTTTTAGTACAGAATTCTATCAGACCTTCTAAGAAGACCTAATACCAATTCTCTTCAAATTATTCCACAAAATAGAAATAAAAGGAACACTATCCAATTTGTTCTATGAAGCCACAATGCCCCTCATACCTAAACCACACAAAGACAGAACAAAGAAAGAAAACTTCAGACCGATCTCCCTTATGACTATCAATGCAAAAATGTTCAATAAAACTCTTGCAAACCAAATCAAGAAACACATCAAAAGAATCATCCATCATGATCAAGTAGGCTTTATCCCAGGAATTCAGGGATGGTTCAATATTTGGAAATTCATCAATGTAATCCACTATATAAACAAGCTCAAAAAAAAAAACCCACATGATCATTTCACTAGATGCTGAGAAAGCATTTGAAAAAATTCAACATCCCTTCATGGTAAAAGTCTTGGAAAGATCAGGAATTCAAGCCCATACCTAAACAGAGTAAAAGCAATATACAGCAAGCCAGTAGCCAACATCAAATGAAATGGAGAGAAACTTGAAGCAATCCCACTAAAATCAGACACTAGACAAGGCTGCCTGCCCACTCTCTCCTTACCTATTCAATATAGTACTGGAAGTCCTAGCCAGAGCAATTAGACAACAAAAGGAAATCAAATGGATACAAATAGAAAAGGAAGAAGTAAAAATTTCACCATTTGCAGATGATGTGATAGTATACTTAAGTGACTCTAAAACTTTCACTAGAGAATTCCTAAACCTGATAAACAACTTCAGCAAAGTGGCTGGATATAAAATCAACTCAAACAAATCAGTAGCCTTCCTCTATTCGAGCGATAAACAGGCTGAGAAAGAAATTAGGGAAACGACAGACTTCACAATAGTTACAAATAATATAAAATACCTTTGTGTGAATCTAACCAAGCAAGTGAAAGATCTGTATGACAAGAACTTTAAGTCTCTGAAGAAAGAAATCGAAGAAGATCTCAGAAGATGGAAAGATCTCCCATGCTCATGGATTGGCAGGATTAATATAATAAAAATGACCATCTTGACAAAAGCAATCTACAGATTCCATGCAATCCCCATTAAATTCTAAATCAATTCTTCATAGAGATAGAGAGAGCAATTTTCAAATTCAAATTTGGAATCACAAAAAAAAAACAAACCCAGGATATCGAGAACTATTCTCAACAGTAAAAGAACTTCTCGGGGAATCACCATCCTTGACCTCAAGCTGTACTACAGAGAAATAGTGATAAAAACTGCATGATATTGGTAAAGAGAAAGGCAGGAAGATCAATGCAATAGAATTGAAGACCCAGAAATGAACCCGTCAACCTATGGTCATTTGATCTTTGACAAAGGAGCTAAAACTGCCCAGTGGTTAAAGGACAGCATTTTCCACAAATGGTGCTGGTTCAACTGGAGGTCAGCATGTAGAAGAATGCAAATTGATCCATTCTTATCTCCTTGTACAAAGCTCAAGTCCAAGTGGATAAGGATCTTTACATAAAACCAGATACACTGAAACTAACAGAAGAGGAGGTGGAGAAGAACCATGACTACTTGGGCACAGGGGAAAAGTTCCTAAACAGAACACCAATGGCTTATGCTCTAAGATCAAGAATTGACAAATGGGACTTCATAAAATTGCAAAGTTTCTGTAAGGCAAAGGACACTGTCAATAGGACAAAACGGCAACCAACAGATTTGGAAAAGATCTTTACCAATCCTACATCTGATAGAGGGCTAATATCCAATATATACAAAGAACTCAAGAAATTAGACTCCAGACCACCAAATAACCCTATTAAAACTGGGGTACAAAGCTAAACAAAGAATTATCAACTGAGGAAACTCGAATGGCCAAGAAGCACCTAAAGAAATGTTCAATATCCTTAGTCATCAGAGAAATGCAAATACAAAACAATCCTGAGATTCCACCTCACACCAGAGTGGTTAAAACTCAAAACTCAGATCAAAAACTCAGGTGATAGCAGATGCTGTCAAGGATGTGGAGAAAGAGGAACACTCCTCCATTGTTGTTGTAAACAAGCTGGTATAACCACTCTGGAAATCTGACTGGCAGTTCCTCAGAAAATTGGACATGGCATTACCTGAGGACCCAGCTATACCACTCCTGAGCATATATCCAGAAGATGCTCCAACATATAACAAGGACATATGCTCCACTATGTTCATAGCAGCCTTACTTATAATAGCCAGAAGCTGGAAAGAACCCAGATGTCCTTCAGCAGAGGAATGGATACAGAAAATGTGGTACATTTACACAATGGAATATTGCTCAGCTATTAAAAACAATGAATTCCAGAAATTCTTAGGCAAATGGATGGAGCTAGAAAATATTATCCTGAGTGAGGTAACCCAATCACAAAAGAACACACATGGTTTACATTCACTGATAATTGAATATTAGCTCCAAAGCTCGCAATATTCAAGATACCACTCACAAACCACATGAAGCTCATGAACAAGGAAGACCAAAGTGTGGGTTCTTTGATCCTTCTTAGAAGGAGTAACAAAATACTCATGGGAACAAATATGAAGACAAAGTGTGGGACAGAAACTGAAAGAGGGGCTGTCCGGAGACTGCTCCACCTGGGTATCCATCCCTTGTGCAGTCACCAAAGACAGATGCTGATGTGGATGCCAGGAAGTGCATGCTGACAGGAGCCTGATATAGCTGTTTCCTTAGAGGTCTGCTAGAGCCTGACATATATAGAGGCAGTTGCTCACAGCTAACCGTTGAACTGATCGCGGGGTTCCCAATGGAGGAGTGAGAGAGAAGACTGAAGGAACTGAAAGGGTTTGCGGCCCCATGGGGAGAGCAACAATACCAACCAACCAGAACCCCCAGGGTCTAAACCACCAGTCTGGGAGCACATAGGGAGGGACCCATGGCTCCAGCTGTATATGTAGGGGAGGATGGCCTTGTCGGACATAGGTGGGAAAGGAAGTCCTTGGTCCCATGAAGGCTGGATGCCCCAGTGTGGGGGAATTCATGGGTGTGGAGGTGGGTAGTGGGAAGGCACATCCTCATAGAAGCAGGAGGAGGGGGGATGGTATAGGGGGTTCCTGGGTGTGGAGGGAGTGGGGAAAGGGGATCACATCTGAAATGTAAATAGAATATCCAATTTAAAAAAAAACGAAAAAATGTAAAGAAAAAAGAAATCCAACATGCAGATGCATGTATCCTGAAGGTCCTGTCAACCCTCATTCTTGGTTCTGATACTGTTTGGCATACTTTCCCCAGTTTAGTGCACTTACGTGAAGAGCCTGACAGACTTGGAGTAGATTATTCAGGCATATTTTCCTGTTTTACAGGGCAGTGTGTCCATCAAATATAACACATCCAATATGTAAATTCTGATTTTTAATTCATATTAATGAATAGGGTACATACACCAAAACTTCAGTTCTATTTTGTCTTTGAATTCTTCCCATGACATGGTTTGTGTTTTTCTTCTTGTACACAACAGACAGTTGATATTAGTCCATTCACTTTCACTGCATTGTAGTCTCAAGGCCTCTGGAAGCACAGCAGCATGGTTGTCTATGTCTTATGAAGAGCTATCCAAGAGTTTCCAGTTATTATAACTAATTCTGCTGTAAACATTCCCGTAAACACTATGTGGTATGCACATAGATGGGAAGAAAAACAAATAAAGAGATTCAGTGATCTCCAATCCATCTTTGGAGTACCAACATGAGGTTTACATGTAAGTAGAGAGCCAGAGGTACAAAGAAGTAAACCATCCTGAGTGAGACAGAATCCTGCCCACCTTGACCATGGCTGTCTCTGTGCTAGTATTCCCTTCAAGGTCGTGTGATAATTGGCTAGAGATGTGTGAAATCTTTTTCTGAGAGACAAGTTTCTCCTCTGGCTGGCACAGGCTCCAGTATTCTCCCAGAATAAGATTCCTGGGAACCGTTGTTTTCGATAGTCCGATCCACAAGTTTCATTAGCTTCAACACCTGGAGGGCACGTGTCTCTTCAGATTCTAATCAGTCCGTCAAGGACACCACAAGAAAATTCACAGAATCAACCAATTCGGGTTCACAGGGGCTCACAGATACTGAGCTGACAACCAGGGGTCCTTCACAGGACTGACCTAAGCCCTCTGAATATATGTTATAGTTGTATAGCTTTGTCTTCTTCGGACTTCTAACAGTGGGAACAGGGGCTGTTCCTGACTCTTTTGCCTGCTTTTGGGACCCTTTCCTTATACTGGGTTTCCTCATCCAGCCTTAATACAAGGGGAGGTATCAAGTCTTACTGCAACTTGATATGCCATGGTTGATTGCTATCCACGGGAGGCCTGCCCTTTTCTGAAGAGAAACAGAGAAGTGGATGGGGAAGGGGAATAGGGGGAGGGGGAGGGACTGGAGAGAAAGGAGGGAAAATGCTGGTCTCTATATAGATAGAAAGATATAGATGATATAGATATAGAAATAGATTTAAATGTAAATATGTTCACTCCTCCCAGGATAGTTACATGAAACAGTCTGTAAGACAGCCATTAATCCCACTGGAAAGTGGTGAATCCAACAGCCCAGGTATTGACCCCTCCAAACCCCACTTGAGATTACAAATCTCAGTATGTCTCAGTATTGTTAATGGGGCAGCAGGTTCCAAGTACAAGAACTCGTAGGTCCTGAATATCCAAACCACAGTAGGTGTGGATTATTGGTCCACACTCCAGGAGTTCTTGGTGGCAAGAAGGTTTGGGTAGTTCTGTTCTGGGTTCTAGAGTCAAGAGTGTCAGTGTGTGTCAGCACCACCACATTCTCAGTTTTACTAGACACCACCATACTGATCTCAACAGAGGACTTCTCCATGGACTTCTCCACTGAATGTCATACTAACATGGTACATGGGACTCATTTTCCCACAGCTGTAACACTCTCTGTCTTTGGACTAAGTTTTTCTTCAGTACATGGGTAGAGAGTGGTCTTTTGTTCAATTCGTAGCTCTCTGATTGTCACCAATGAGAACAGTTGTTGTCATGGGTTTAGCACACAGCCCCATGCCAAAATTGATTTTGCTTATATTTATGTGTATGTGCAAATGCATGTACATGCAGTTCCCAAGGGAGCCAGAAGAGGGTGTTGGGTCCCCCAGAGCTTGAGTTCCAGGCAGTCATGAGCTGCTTCAACATGGGTGCTGGGAACTGAACTCTGGTCGTCCATGAGAGTAGTAAGTGCTTTTAAATACTGAGCCATCTCTCAAGCCCCTCATTTAGCACTTCAAGCAGCTAGCTTATATTGATGCACTTTATTCCTCTACCCTGAGGAGCAAGTAGCTATTTTACCATATAAAAGAAAACTAGACATAGTCACCTTTCTTGCTCCCATCCCCTAACCACTCACAGTCCCTCTACTTTAAATGTCCTATTAATGTTCTTTACTATTTTTTTTTTGCTTTTGTGTTATAGTCTTCTGTTTATTGATATCTAGGTCTTAAAATTATAGATGATTTTTTTGTGTGTGTGATAAATAATTTTCCCCGTGACAGCACTTATTTATAAAGCTTATTTATATTGGTGTCTGTACCTTTCCCAAAGCACTTTAAATAGACGACTTCACTCACCAGCTCACTCGCCCATCCCTCCATTAGATAATTACTGTTCTATTTGAGTCATCAAGGTTATAGACACGTTTAATGAAGGGAGATGGGTAATTTACAGGCAGCCTAAAGGCCCAGGTCTACTGGCCATGTGTATCATAGAGGGAAATAAAGCACTGTAATGGTTGGAACTGCTACAGAGCACATGGAAAGGAGGTGGTTATTGTATACTTTTCTCTTCTGTATTTATTGTATATGAGTGCACACATGCCATGGTGTGTGTATAGAGGTCAGGACAACTCATAGGAGTCATCTCTCTGCTTCGACCATGTGGGTCCCAAGGATTGAACCCAGGTCATCAGGTTCAGCAGCAAGTACCTTTACCTACAGAGCCTTCTTGACAGCCTCACTGTGATTTTTATTTTAACAGGAAGTTATCTTAGTATTCTATTGCTGTGAACAGATACCATGACCAAAGAAACGCTTATTTAAAATAAGCATTTAACCAGGGCTTGCTTACAGTTCCAGAGGCTTAGCCCCATTATCAACATGATGGGAAGCATGGCAGCATGTAGGCAGACACAGAGAAGTAGCTGAGAGTTCTACATCCTGACCTGCAGGAAGCAGGAAGGGGGAGAGCCACCAGGCCTGGCTTAGGCCTCTGAAACCACAAAGTCCACCCCCGGTGATGCACTTCCACCAACAAGGCCACACTTCCTAATCCTTTCAAATAAGTGCCACTCCCTGGTGACCAAGCATTCGAATCTATGAGCCTATGGCAACCAGTGGTTAAGTTAAGGCTGAGTGATAGTGTTTTGGGTAGGAAAGAACCCTTGCAAAGGTTCTGCAATGGAAGCACCGTGTGTGTGTGTGTGTGTGTGTGTGTGTGTGTGTGTGTGTGTGTGTTGGGGGCAGGAGGCTAGCAGGAAGGCGAATGTGGCAGCCATTGAGTGCACACTGGCAGAGCATATAATGTCTAGAACAGGAAAGGAAGGTTAGGGTGAGTCAGTCTATGTTCAATGGGAACATGGCCTTGACTGAGCTATAGAAGCCCCTTTGTGGATTTCACATTTGTGGTGATCCATAAGTTCTCAGAAATACATAGTAAGCGACAGAGTTTAGCTGACACCGGGACTTCTGTCTCCAGTTTTCCTCAGTCACAGACTAGCTGTCCAGACTCCTCATGCCTTATTCTTCATGACAGGAAGAAGCCAAGAGCAGAAAGCCCATCCTAAGCAGGGAATCTGCTTGGCTCACCATTGTGTTTTGGCTCCCAAATGTTTGATCCCTAAAGATCCCATATCAGTTACTTTTCTGTTGCTGTGATAAAACACCATGACCAAGGCAACTTATAAGTAGAATTGTTTAATTGGTCTTAGGATTCCAGAGGGTTAGAGTCCACGATGGCTGAGTTGAAGGCATGGTGGTAGAAATAGCTTCTTGCTCACGTGCTTTAAGCAGGAGGACAGAGGCCTGTGGAAGATGGCAGGAAGCTTTTTACCAGCTGGGGAGCAATTATTCAACTGCATGAGCCTCTGGGGGCCATTGTCATTCAAACCACCAAAGCAGCTGTGTGAAAGGCTTTGTCCCAGCTTGGTTCAGTGAGGAGATGATCAAGTCTACAGTGGTGAGGTCTAGTGAGACATCTTAAACCACTGGAACGTGTCATAAAGGAGATAAAAAGAATCCAGATTCCCCTCCTTTCTCATTTCTCAGGCAATCACAAAGTACACATGTTTGCTCCATTGGGCATCCCCCACTGTGATGAGCCCACAGCCAGGGGACCAAGTGACTGTGGATTGAAACCTTGGACACTGTGACTTAGAAAACCCTTTCCACTTCTTATCATTGAGCTCCCATTTTAATGAATTTTTGCGAGTTATGAGGGCTTACTGGGAAGTGGCATTGCTTAACGTTAGAGCAACTTGGGCTATTGAAATAAACACTCACTAACTGTCCTGGCTGATGGGGGCTGAGGAATTGAGGTACTGACGGTGGGAAAGCCCTGCACAAAACAGGGTAGCAGGCTGAACATTGGCTGAACATTGGCTGAAAACCAAGCAGCATATGTTAGTTAGCGGAGTGAACACCTCTTGTCTCTAGTGGGCATCTGCCCTACCCCTGGAAACTTCCCAGAAAGACAACAGGGTTACTGGTAGGATGAGTATTTAGATTTCATTGAAATAATTGGGGGTGTTACCTCTGGGGGAATCAAATGTATTTCCCCTTTCCCATTTACGCAGCTTCATGTTTAAAAAGTTTTACCACAAATCTATGATGCTGATGCCAAGGGGGAAGGCGGGATGTTAAATTATTACTTTCCTTTCACTGTCTTGGTTCTGAGTCTCTACTTCAGTTCTTAATGCTTAAGGAGAAAGAGTTTGAGACAGGTTCCCATGAATCTGATCTCAGATTCACTACATAGCCGAGGATAACCTTGTCTTCCTCCCTTTACCTTCTACTTGGAGTACAGGCCTTCACCACCCCATATATGGTTTATGTGGTGATCAGAAATGTACCTGGGGCTTCATGCATGCTAAGTAAGCAATCTACCAACTAAAATACACTCCTATCATCAAGGAAATATTTCTGAGCCACAAATTACATTGATTGAGACAGGCATTTTATCAGACATCTGTAGCATGTGAGGTCCATTAGTGGCTCTCAAGCATACATGTATCTGTGTCACCTGGATAGCAGAGTAAGCCATGGATGACCATAGATAGCTTGATCATCCTCAGAGTTTCTGAGTCAATTCATCTTAGGGCTCCATAATTGGAATTTAATAAGTATCCAGGTAATGCTATTGCTGTCATAGAGAGGAAGGAAAAATTACACCTGAGATTGGTGGATTGTTATCCACGGGTTGGATATTTGGGCATTGGTGTTCATGAGGTGCCATGACCATGAGATGTAATTTTGCTTCACTGAAAAATTTAGTTCTGTTTCTGAGAAAATTTAGACATGAGGTCACTCCTTTATGCCCACATTCGGCAATCACTGTGCTGTTTCACTGAGGTGTGCATACACCTGAAGCCAAGTGGAACGCAGCTCTTTCCCTTGAGAACACCCAGAGTCTCTCAGAAATATGCAGCTGCTTACTATCGTTGTTTTAGTTCCTGAATTTTCAAATAAGAAATTAAACTCAGGAAGAAAGTAAGAAACTGTAAGAAAATGTGTTGTGCATTACCAATTTATGAAAGTGGACAGACTCCAGGTTCCACAAACTCAAACGGCGGGCCCCTCCTTTGTGAATTCAGCTGTTGAGAGCATAGGGCAAATGGGGCCAGCTTTGTGGACATGGGCCAACCAATCAGATGGCACATCGGGTGGAAACAAGAATCAATGCAAAGTTCTGTGTTTGAGTTTGAAACAAAAATCAATAACTCAAGTGCAGTTTATGTAAAAGAAGACGGGGAGTTGTACTTGGCTTCTTTCCAATACCCACGTATAGAAAAATCAACTTGTGTAGCTTCCTACGGATGCATTTTACAGCCTGTTTATATTGGAGGCTTAGCCAGGGAGTGGCACTGCTTTAAGTTAGATTTCTGTGGTGTGTGTGTGTGTGTGTGTGTGCTTGTGTATGTTGTGTACACAATGGGAATGGGATTAGTACATTTTGTTTGAACATTTCTCTTGACAGAGTTTTTACGGCCATGCTTTGGTGTGGTCTTTTCAAGGGGGTGATTTCTGGACCACCAGAATTAGCTTGTTACACCAGGCTAGGCTCATGGAAAACACTGGCTTGTGTAACCCATTATAGGTCTCTAAAGATAGACCCTAGGCTGTTGTTTTGAGTACAAATGCTCTAGAACCCCCAACTGTGTGCCAAAAAGAGAAAAAAAGGTGATAAGAAAATATTGAGATTAGTCATAGCTGTAGTTTCAGTATGTGGCTATGCTGCATTTAATTAGGATTTTAATCTCCTTAAGACATGCCAACTCTGTTCCTTCCCTCTTCCCTCCCATTCAAACACTTGCTTTTGCTAGAAACCATCAACGTACAAGGCTACTTTCCTAATTTGCTTTTGCTGCTATGGAGCTCATCTTCTAAACTGGTATTTATTGCTGGTTATTGCTTAGGTATTTCTGGCAATTTTTCATGTTTTATCCTTCGTTGTGACTTTACCTTCTTTCCTGATATCCTTTTCTTTTGTAATTTTATTTAAAATCCTGCTGTCCTGTCTGTATTTTGGTAAGCTACGTCCAACACCTTTGCTTGGAACAAGATAGGAATAAACAATTATTAGCATTTGGATTGCTTTCAGAAGATATGGTTAAATGAAATAAAGCCCACTTGTTATCAAAATTATAAAGCTTAGCCTTAAGGCTAAGGAAACTTATAAAATAGTGAGTGGGAGATTTATGGTCTCAGAGCAACTCATCTATTTCCTCATCTCAGGCCAGAGAGACACAGAAACTAAAAAAAAAAAAACAGAAGCACTTATGACTTATGAGTACCCAGCAATGACTCAAAGCTTTTTGGTGTGTGTATGTGCACATGGATATTTGGAAGTGTGTCCAGCTATTTACCTGTGGTAGGTATCAGCATGTTTGGGGAGGGGTATAGAGGCCAGAGGACAACCTCATGGGATGTTTACTTGTGTGTATGTGTGAGGCAGGGTCTCTCACAGGCCTAGAACTCACTAAGTAGGCTAGACTTGCTGGCTGATCAGCAAGTGAGCCCCAGAGACCGGCTTGTCTCTAGCTCTTCAGCGCTATGACTATAAAAGCCTGGGCCACCTTGTCTGCCTTTATTTTTTTCACATGGGGACTGAACTTAGATCCTTATGTTTGCAAAGTAAATGCTTTACTCACTGAAGTTTTCATAGTCCCTGTCATTTGGTATTTCTAACTGATGATATTACATACACAAATGCATGCGCATGTGCACACACGTGTGCACACACACACATACATACACACATACAGAGAAAGAGAGAAGACACACACACATGCAGAGAAAGAGAGAAGACACACACACACACACACATACACACACACATGCAGAGAAAGAGAGAAGACACACACACACAGAGAGAGAGAGAGAGAGAGAGAGAGAGAGAGAGAGAGAGAGGATATGAACGGAATGCTTGTGTCTAATCTAAAATCTTCATGTTAAAGATCTACCCTCCCATGTGACTGTATTTGGAGACAGGGTCTTTGCTGAAATAATAACTGTCAAATGACATCACAAGGATGGAGGCCTGTGATTGGATAACATTAATGTCCTTAGAAGTCACAGCAGAGTCCTGTTTTCTGTCTTCACCCTGTGAGGGCACTGTGAGAAAGCACATATTTGCAGGAAAAAGACCCTCATAGGACCAACCACACTGGGCCCCACTGAGAAAGTACATTTCTATTGCTTCATAGACATATCCTGGAAATAAAATAATTTAAAAAATCAGATTCAAGTCTCTAAACTTTGCCTCCATCTTTTGACAAAAGAAACAAACAGTTACTAAAAGAAAGCTTCTTTTTACAGTGGGCATCAGTTAATGAAGAGATTAATAGCTGGTCAAAATGCGGGGAACAAGAGACTGTGAGCGTCTAGCTGGCTAGATCAACCCTACCCCATGCAGGGCTCAGGGGACATCACAGAAGACGGGTATGGGAAGAACATAAGAGCCGGAGGATGGGGAGAAGGGAATGGCATCTTCTGACCCTAACAGAGCCCCTTCTCAAGAACCCACAATAGCTGTGGTTACTCATGTAAGGCCTTCACTAGATCAAGGCAATCAATGCTCCAGCAGAATGGGGGAGGGGCTCATGAGGTTCCACCCCTAGCTAAGGAGCTATTAATGGTTGATGGCTGTTGGGAGAGAGAGAGGCATTTTTCTTTCCTGTGAGTTTGTGGCCATAGATAGGTTGTCCCTGCTTCAGTAGATGACCTCCACCTATGGACATGAGGACAGAATTGAGCTATGGGGGTTATTCAAACCATAAAGAAGACGTGAGTTGGTATGGGCCATGCTGAGTGGGTCTGGAGAGATTGGGAGAGAGTGGGTGGGAGGGGTGGATATGATACAAATATACCATACACAAAACATTCTCAAATAATAAATAAAAGAATGTGATATATATATGTGTGTGTGTGAGTGTGTGTGTCTGTGTGTGTATACATATATATATGTATATATGAACATTTTCTCCCCCTCAACTTGGTCATGGTTATAATGGACAAAAAGAGAGAGGTGAAGCCGAGTAGGAGGTAACTGGGTCTTAGGGGCTCCGCCCTCATGAGTTCATTGGTGCTGTGTTGTGGGGATAGGTGGGGGTTCATAGAAACGGCCTCGTTCTGATGAGGGCAGTTATGAAGTGGGGCCACTCTACATGCTTGTGCCCTGTGCATGTGGTCATTTCTCTTGGCACTTCTCCATCACATTGTGACAAAACTAGGCCCTTTGCCAGAGTATCAGAACCACGTTTTGAGGACTCTCCATTCACTAGAATCAGGAACCAAGTAAACTTTTTTCCTGTAAGTTGCTAAGCCTTCGACATTTTGATATAGCAATACGAAGTGGATCAAGATACACGTACAGTGTTGAAAACCATTAAAGAAGGCAATAAAACGACAACAACAACAAACCAGGTACCTGGAGGGATGAATTAATGAAGTCCTGAAAAGATGAATGAGAAGTCAGGAAGGCTAGGAGTATCATGTGACTACATGGAATCTCAAGCCCTCGAAGGCATTTGTGATAGGTTAGTAGCTGGGACACCATCGTTGAAGATGGTTACTTGCCTAGAACAGTCAGTATACCTTCCGTCTGGCGCTGGGGATTTCTGGGACGCTGCAGAGTTTTCTGGCATGGGCTCCTCTGTTTCCTGGCTACAGTTGGGTTCTGGGCCATCTTTTGTTTCATTCAGTTTCAAATGAGAGGATCTTTTGGATGCTGGCTCTGGACAGGGAAATGGAAACTATTTGTGCTGCCATGAGGGAAGTGTTCTGCCTCTGGCAGGGACCCTAGGCTGGAAGCAGCATAAAGAGAATGTTAGGAAACCACCAAGCAGTCCGCACTCTCGGTGAGCTTTCACTGTTAGTATTCCAGTTCCTGGGAGGATGTCTAAAGCTTTTCCTGGTTTATCGCCTTGGAGATTAAAAGGAAAAAAAAAAAAAGCCCATGACACTTTATACAATTTAAGTTCTTCACCACAAGTATCCAGTAAGAAAGTCTGTCGATGCGAGTCTGTGAACCACTCAAGATGGGGTGGGTGATAAACATGCGTGTTGGGGCGCTTTTTCCATTCCCTCACTGATCTGGCTCAGACTTGGAGCAGTAGACAAAGTTCATTATGTCCATTAGAAGTGCCTGTTGTACTTTCGAGGGTTTTCTCCCAGCACCCCTGCCCCCAGCCCCCACCCCCAGGAGCCTGCTTGAGGGATATTTAGCTTGTTTCTTAGGAGAACGAAATGTTCACTCTTTTACTGGCATTTGGCATAATGAAGGACATATCTATTGGATCTTCATTCTTTTACATATTCGGAAGAATTAGAAAGGGGTAGACTTTAAGAAAACAGAGCCCCCACCTCCACCCCACCCTCACCTCCACCCCACCCCACCCCCACCCCCACTCCCACCCCACCAACCTCAGCTTCCCAGGACAACATCAAGTTGAGTCTAAAACCTCTGAAATGTTGCCAGGACACTTTTCCGAAGGGAAAGCTCACATATTCTGCCTCTCTGGTCCCTCCTCAGTCTCCTCTCTGTTGCCTCCAGCGAGCTGTGATCTGATATGGCCTAAAAGACTCCCAGGGACACGGTGTGAACCCAGAAGTCAGCCTCCTGCATGCACAAACAGTACTCATTATTTTAGAAAGTCCCAGCTCCCACTGAATTGAAATCTGTTTGAGGCTTATTACACACAGTCCTTGAAGCATTTGGAGGGGACCAGGTGTCTTCATGTGCCAAACGGAATATCTTCAGATGTTCTCCACTTGTCATGATTACGAGCACAGATTAAAGCAGATACACCCCCTTCCTCCCTCCTTCCTTCCCTTCCTCCCTCCCACTCCTTTTTTTCCCCACAAATATTTCTGCATCTGAGTGCCAGAAATTGTGCTAGAGACACTTTCTCTCCATTGTACAGCTCAATGACTTGAATGTTAAAGAGAAATACAGAATGTATCAATCTTGGTGAGGTCAAGAAAGACATAAACCCTTGAGTTAAGGTTCTGCTTTCTTTTGGTGGGAAAATGAAGGTGCTATGAATCCCAGGGTGGCCTTGAACTTTCAAAACCTCCTGCTTCAGCCTGCCAAGAGCTGAGCTTACAGGCATGTCCATTCAGCACATCAAATATTGGTTCTTCTGTCCTTCCTGGCTATAGAGTTCTTTCAATCTTCCTAAGCATGTTGAGCACAGACTTCTTCAATCATGATAGAGAATACACCGAATCTCTGTAGTCATGGCAGTAATATAGGCAGCCTGCCTGGCACATTCCTTGGGCTGAGCAGGAACTTAGGCATTGAACAGTTTGGCCTGCCATGCCATGCTGTTAACCCAAATAAGAGCACGGAATGGTCTTGGTTATCAAAGAGAGAACAGCAGCTGTAAATCGACTACCCAAGAGCTTGATCAACCAGCATGGTGCCTATGTTTTCATTGAAGTTATTGATAAAAACATCCACCAGGATGTAGCCTGGATAAGAGCCCTGTGACCCTATCCAAGGACGCCAGCCCATTGTATCTTTATTCTGTTAATAAGCATTTTCTATGTTAGGGCTATTGAGTTGGTTATAAATAGAATCGTGCTCTTTTCTGCTATACGATTTCTCCGGATGGAAGTTTGGAGTGCTTTTGTTAATTCCCCTGCTGAAATCCAGATATGTGCCTCTAGCATTCCTCTGTCCTTCCCGGGTGGTGTCTTTCAGAATGAAAGCCTTTCCCCCCCTCAAAGACGATGAACAAGTTGCATTCATTTGCCCCAAAGTATTAGTGACCCAACAGACTCCTTTCTGACTCGGGTGGGAGTGAGAGAGTTGCTGGAGAGGCAGAGAAGGGTGCTTAATAGAAAGATTAGAACGCAGTGTGCAGCCACAGCTGCATGGGGAATGAACACAGGTCATTGAGGAAGCTCAGAAATGGCTCTATGTGCAGAACCGCATTGTGCATTAGGACACAGAAATACACTAGGATCCCAGTGCCCATGCTTGCTCTTTCTCCCCTTTCTGTCTGAGAAGCAGGACGATCAATACATTCCAAATGTACCTTTCGTCCTACCCTAGCAGGTGTCAGGAGAGGAAGACAGGTCCTTATTGCAAGTTCAGCACAATATTAATATCCTCACTAACAGTAAAATGTCGGATGACATTTCTGGCCCTTGTGCTAAGTGTAGCAAGTCATAACTTCCCCCCCCTCCAACCTCAGGAAGATAGAGCTGGTAGCTTCTTTTCTTAGTGACTCAGAGAGGCTGGGCAATTTGCTTAAAGCCACATTGATATGCAGGGGACAGAGCCGTGGCTAATTTAGTTCTTCACTCTACCAGGTGTGTCCAACATTGTGACATTGTGACACAATGTTGTCATCTACAAAGTTCATACCTGAACCTTGCAATTGAGTCACAAAAGTAATCACACACAAATACACACACACACACACACACATCCGTCATGATGTTTTACACACTTTTCTGACTTTCTGTTGTCCTGCATTCATAGCTACTCAGGGCCACATGACGCCCACAGGATTTGGATTGGACACACCTTCATGCTATTAATCTTTAAACAAATGATTCTTTCTAGTCTGTTTTTTAGGATTGCCAATCCTGTTGGCACTTGGGGATTCTGAACTCAGCCCTGACACTGTGCCATTTGGCCCCTTGTGATCTACTGCCATGTTTTCTAAAGAAGCCCAGATTCCTCAGAATCATATATTTCTATGTGTCCACCTATGTGGCCTTGCAACTGTGCCAAGGACAAAAGTAATCTGGAGTGGACTCCCTTTGCTTCAACTCAGGGTTCACACCCAAGGAGCCATCTGCTTTTTGGATTGAAACTGCTGGGAATCCAGCCTCCGGATTGGAAATGGGCGGTGGTGTCTTGGAACAGCTTGACTGGGGGCTGAATCTCATTACTGACAGAATTCTGACCTTTCAGCAGAATACAGAAAATGCCATTAATATAATATGCAAAAATGATGTCAGTGCTGTTATATGGGAGGGAGAGATATAGGCCATGTGGGATATTTATTTTAATGATATCACCATCAGTTGTTATGTGGTTTGAATTAAATAGAAGTCTTTGAGTAGAAATTCCACCAATGATTTTTCAAGAGCATCCTCTTGCTTTGTCTGGTGTCATTTAGCACCCATTTTGCTGTGCTTCCTGGCTGAGGGGAGCCCTTGATGTGATTTTGTTGTTGTTGTTTTTCTGATAAACTAAACTCAGAAATGGGGGGAAAGGGCTTATTTTCAATCTAATTGTATCCATATTGATCTAAGATACAAGCATTTTAAAACAGAAAGTAAGAGGTAATATGGTGGATCAAATTCAGGAAACAAGAGAGATGGAGCCTGTTACACATGACAACTTGGTCTGACCATAGACTCATAATCTCTCTGTCTCATTCTGCCTGTCTCTGTCCCTGTCTCTGTCACTTTTCTGGGTTTGTCGTTATATCATTCTTCTCAGATTTCCTTTGGTCATGCACAGTTTTACTGATAGCTATGTCTTTTTAAAAAATATGTCTTTGACATTTTAAAATCACATCTGTGTTCTTGGCCCTTTCCTTTGCCTGACCCTGCACCACCCTGTAGTTCTCTTCTGTGCCTGTTCCTTATCCCGTAAACCTCCAAGTATCTACTCTCTGCCTCCATCCTTCTCCCTGTCTTCTCCCAAGACCTTTCATCTGCCTGGCAGCTCCAACTAATCATTAAGCAGTGTTAACCCTTTATGTCTCCCGCTCAGTTCAACTAAACTCAGAACAAGTTAGATAGCATTCTCTGTGCTCAGCTGCCTACAAGATGTCTCTCACTGTCCTGACGGTACCGCAGCAGGCTGAAAATATCCTAACTTGGCATCTTCGCCCCAAAGCTAACTTCCTTCCCACCCTCTGAAACCCACACCCACCCCTGTTCTACAATCTGAAGTTAAGTAAAAACAATGTAATGACTAATAGATCATAAAAATACATAGTTACATGACCCTCTGACAAATTTCCAGACGTATGGCTGCCAGGTTGAATCTGGGGCCCTTGAATTCTAAGAAGTGACAGCGGAGAGACTTTGCAATGGTTTCCAGCTGCTGTTCTGCCCAGGATGTGTGTCTAGAGAAAGTTTGCTAACAATGGCAATAATTAATCATCATCATCATCACCATTGTCGTTAAACAACAACAATAAGCCCACTGTAGTGGTTTAATTGAAAATGTCTCCCATAGGTTCATGAGTTTGAACACTTGGTCCCCAGTTGGTAATGCTGTTTGGTAATATGGTGCAGCCTCCCAGGAAGATGTACATCACTGGGGCATTGAATTTGTAGCTTTGTCTCACAGTTCATTCTCTTTGCTTCCTGTCTGTAGTTAAAGACGTGATCTTGGCCTGCCACCATGCCTACCTCTTGCTGTCATGCCTCCACCCTCTTAGGATAGACTCTTCACCCTTCAGAACCAAACTGCATGTAAACCAAAATGCATGTTCCCTCTTATAAGTAGCCAGTCTCATAGTGTTTTGTCATAGCCACAGAAAAATAATGGATACAACCACATATCCATGTTCCATTCATAACAGACTTATAGTTCTTACACATGCCATCTTATTTGATTTGGTCAACATGGGTAAGAGAATTGTCAATGTGGAAATTGTTAATTATGTTCATATTACATGTAAAGCAGCAAACTTAAGCGGGCATGGTAGAAAACATAGATAGTGGTAACAGGTATAAAGCCTGGACTCTAGAGTGTTAGGCTGATAGACCATTGCTGTTCTTGGCCTGTCAAGTCCCCATTCCCAGAGAGACAGCAGGGTATATAACCATTTTCTTATCAGAGTCAAGACTAGGCTCGGGATCTCTATACACATGACCCATAAGGAAAGAATTCATTAGAGATCCCCTCTGCAAAGGCCAGTGATGCTGTTGCTGCCGGAGCTTAGCAATCAGTCTGGGCAGAACTCTGTATGAAGCTCTTGTGTGTGAGAAACAAGATGGGGTCCTGTGTTAGCCTGTTGTGGCTACCACAATGAAGTGCCACAGACTATGATAGAGAGACCCTGGGGTGCTCAAATATCAGGAAGCTTTCCTCAAGGTCATGAAGTTAGAAGACATCAGCGTTGGTTTCTCCCAAGCCTCTCTCTCTCTGGAAGGCCATTCCTCTGTGTGTGCCTGTGTCCTCCTTCTCTGTTCTTTGAGGGACCCAGTCATATTGTGTGAGCGTTCACACTACTGCCCTCATTTTTAACTCAATTACCCCTTTAATGACCTTGTCTCTGAGCATGATCTCACAGAAAAGGTGCTGGAGGCTGTGACTTCAACCCGTGAATTCTGAGATGACACAACTCAGCCGGTAGCTCACTGTGGTGGCTTAATTAAACTATCATTTATCTTTATTTTATTGGTGAAGGAGATACAGGAGCTGCATGGAGACAAACCGGATTTACTCATTTCATGGACATGGAGTTCTTGGTTGGTACTCAGTCCTAAGCTCGGCCAAACCACTACCCATCATGGCTCATCAAGACACCTCTCTTCAGGAGCCATGATGACTGCTGATTCTACTATGCTTGGAGAAGAAAGACAAGCCTAGTCACCTTTCTCCCAGATGTATAGTCACCACTTGGGACGTACTGAAGCCCGGAATATTGGGTCTTATTGTAAAGATTTTGGGAGTGAGTCAAGTATCTGCAGTTCTACCTCCCTCCCAGGTTGTCACAAATCCAATGGCTATTCCTGAGCAATGCCAGCAAAACCACACTGGGAATTGCTCATCCTTAAACCTGGCTCTACATCTGTCATTCAGCAGCCTCTGAAGTATTAATTGTATGAATTCTAAAAGACGTCTTTTAGAATTCAGGTTAGGCTCATACCATTGTTCGTTTCCCGGTCCTATCTGCTGTGAGCATACAGAAAGCCTGTCTAGTGGATTCTTGCTTCTCTTGAAATGTTTTTGATCTTGCTCATGAGAAAAATTGTCTCTAGAAAAATGAGCCCCATCATGCTTTGTTGACCAACCTGTCTACACTTTATCCTTTTCAACGAGTAAAAAGAACATCGGGGAACTGGCAGGCCACACTTCCTGAGTGCTTATTTTTGCGTATTCTCAGCCAAAAGAAGGGTCTGTGCTCTGAAATTTCATCCGAAACAGGTCATTTTGTACTCAGAACAGCCTTTCAAAAGAAATGGTTATAAATAGTCATTTCACAAAAGCCCATTTCAACCTGTAATGTAGTTGAAGTATTTACACCATTCCTCTCCACCGCTTGCCAATTTCCAGACTACCCAAAGCAAACATTTTCCTCCATCACTGACTTTGGTGGAAGTGGGTGGTGGTGGTGGTGTGGGGGTTAACCTGTAGAGCTGAGGCTTAGAAGAAAGCAGGGAGAAGCTCAAAGTAGAAGTTGGGAAGATAGATGTTAGAATTAGTTACTTTTCTTAAATTGTTGGTATTTATTGTAAGTTACTCACTAGATGGATTCTGTTTCTCTGTTATATGCTTATAAGTTATTTGCTAAGATGGATTCTGTGTTTCTATCTTACATGTTTATTGGAAGTTATTTGCAAAGATGTCACATTAGAGTTCTCTAATCCATGGGTTCTAATCTTTTCACTTCAACTAGATTATAGTCTTTCGATATCTGTACTACAAGTGCTTCCTCTACAGTCTTTTGAAGGTGCCTCTTAAATATCAGCCCTTTATATCATCTTATGCTTGTGAAGTCTCAACAGGGCTCAGCAGTCTGGCTTTAAGAAGTGGTGTCTTAGGGTCTTTATTGCTGTGATGAAACACCATGATCAAAAAAGTTGGGGAGAAAAGTGTTTATTTGGCTTACACGTCCATATTGCTGTTCATTATTGAAGAAAGTCAGAACAGGAACTCAAACAAGAGCAGAAACACGGAGGCAGAAGTTGATACGTAAGCCATAGTGGGGGCACGAGACAGGGAGCAGGGGGCAGGGGGTTGCTGCTTACTGGCTTGCTTCCCATGACTTGCCCAGCCTGCATTTTTATAGAACACAGGACCACTAGCCCAGGTGTAGAACCACCCACAATGCACTGGTCCCTCCCCTGTTGATCACTAATTGAGAAAATGCCTTATAGCTCCATCTTATGGAGGAGGTAGTTTCTCAGTTGAGGTTTCTTTCTTTCAGATACCTCTACTTTGTTTGTCAAGGTGACACAAGACTATCCGGCACAAACAGTGACGTCAAGGGGCAAGTCTGTGCTAAAGTTTACCAGCATGGACCAGAGAAAAGGTGAAAGACACAGGAAGCCCAGGTGTTGGCTAAAACAAGGGCAAATAACCTTCATGGTTATGTGCTGCCAATAGTTTAACTCCAGGGAAAATGGAGAAAAGAACAAAATTATTTTCTTTAATCTTATAGGAAATTAGATCAAAATAAAAAGTGTTTAGAAATAGCTACATCCGTCACTGTTCTCTAAGCTGAAGAGAGATTGTGTGGACGGGGTCAGCGAAATTACTAGAGATTCTAGAGTCGAAGAAAGTCTTCGCCTGCTCAAGAAGCTCCCACAGCTGTTATGAGTTTGGAACTTTTAGTGCAGTGGTTCTCAACCTTCGAGTTGTGATTCCTTTGGGGTGGAATGATCCCTTCACAGGGGTCGCCTAAGACCATCAGAAAACACAGATATTTATATTACGATTTCTTAACAGTAGCAAACTTACAGTTATGAAAAAACAGCAAAAAACATTTTATGGTTGAGGGGGTCACCACAACCCAAGGAACTGTATTAAGGGGGGTGGGCATTAGGAAAGTTGAGAGCCACTGTCTAGTGGAATGAGTTGGGCTTTATCCACGGACGTGACCCTGCTTGGGTGACCTTGTTAGTGGTATAGCCAATAGTTCACACAAAAGCCTTAAACTTTAAGCACTGTCTAACCTTAAGAGATAAAAACAGTTGTTCTTGGTGGCATTCCTTCTCAGGAAGACTGTTTTTGTTATGGGAAAAAACCTCTTTAAACTTTGAGTCTGAAAATGTGTTCAGATGGCTGGTCTCATTGTCTTGGTGTGGGGTTAAGGAACCTGGTTGACCTCTTGCATTCTCACCTAAGGATCTTCCAGGGTTTTTTTTTTTTTTTTCTTTCATGTCTAACACTGTGTTTTCCTATAGTTAGGTTGTGGAGTGGAGCAGAGCAGAGAAATCATATTAGACAAAATTATGTTAAACAAATGCCTCATAGGAGGAAGCAAATATTCTCATTGTTACCATTTCTACTCTGCAAAAAGAAGTACAAAAATTAAGGAATAAAATTAGAAACATTATTATATACAGGTATGTGTGAAGTTTTAAGATATTAACAGGGATTAGACTTAATGTCTGATTTTATCATGAGCTGAGATAAACTATAAAGATGAATTTTATTTCTGTATACCAGCACATAGAGGTAAAATGTAATATAAAAGATTTCATTAAAAATTTATCATAATTAGGGCCCAGAGAGACCAAGAGGGAGAAAGGAAGGGGAAAAAAATAAAATTTATCAAAATTAAAAGCTCTTAGAGCTAAGCCTCACAAGGATGTACAAAACTGCTACTACCACTACTTCCTCCTCCTCCTCCTCTTCCTCCTCCTCCTCCTCCTCCTCTTCCTCTTGTTCTTCTTCTATGTGAAAACAATTCAAGTAAACCTCAACAGAGAGTATTCCATGTTTGTGCATTGTCAAAATTGTATTGAAAGCACACGTTTGAGACAGTCCCAACTCCAACAGAATTTATGAGGAACACAGATGTGTTAAGACCTGCTTCCTTCTCATGAGGACTCAGTTTAAGATGTGCTATTGGCAGAAGCACAGTGAGACCAGTTCCACAGTACAGTATAAGGCCAGGTCAGAGTCACATCTGGACTCACGGCAACAGTGAAATCACAAAGCAGGGTGAACAATGGGTCTTCATAAAATGGCACTGCTTCTACTGCATATCCATTGAGAGAAAAAAAATTTCACTTTTTCTGGGACTAAGGAGCTGGCTCAGTTTTTAAAGTGCTGCCTTGCAAGTGCAAGGACATGAAATGAATCCTGAAGACTCACATTGGAAAACCAAAGTCAGATATGGTGCTGCATGCTTGTGATCCCAATGTGGGAGAGACAGAGACAAGGGGATGGATCCATGGGGTTAACTGTCCAACAAGCCTAACCTACTTGGTTAGTTCCAGGGTTGTGAGAGACCTCATTTCAAAATGGTGCACTGGATCTGACGAATGATACCTGAGGTTGACTTCTGTCCCTCACATACATGTGTGCACACTTGCATGTGCGTGTACACCAACAAACATGAGCAGGCAAGCACATATAGCTACAAGCATACATACAACACATGAACATATGAACACACATGAATAGGCAGACACACCTATGCCCATCGTTTTCCTTTTCTCTCACTGAAACGAAATGTTCCAGTTGGATTGAGATTTAAATGTTAATCATTAAACAGCAAAGCTTGTTAGAGAGATTTAGAATAACATCACTGTGATGCCAATGAAAAGGACATTGAAAACAACAACTGTAAAGAAAGAAGGGAATCTGTCAGGGGCCCAGTGAACACCAATCAGAGGAACGATATATATATGTATGTTTATGTGTGTGTGTGTGTGTGTGTGTGTGTGTATGTATATGTGTGTGTGTATGTGTGTGTGTGTGTGTATGATGTATATGTATACACATACATACATACACACATACCCCAACAGTTTAAACTAAGCAAAAAAAGAAGAGAGAGAATGTAGGCAGATATTTAAAGTAGCCTGGAGAAGAAGGCTGAAGGAAGAGGCTGATGGAAGGATGGAGGAGTCATAGCACTAATGCTGCCAAGAATCCCAGCAACACTGGACAGCCAAGAGTCCACTGGGTTTCTGAGGGAAGGGATGCTGGGGAGAGCAGTTGGAGGGGGTGGAGACAGCTGTAGGGCAGACTGCCTGGATGAAGCGCTCAGGGAAGTGAGGGAAGAAATGCTGCTAATCTAAGCGGATCATTGTTTTTTAATGAGAAAGTATGTCTAAGGGTGATGACAGGAGCTACAGTGCACAGGGTGGGACCTGAGAGAGAAGAGAGCAGGGAGGGAGGGTGGCTGCTAGTGGCTGCCAAGAAGGCAGGGTTCATGGGAAATATTTAAAACACTGTGTGAAGAAGCAGCCCAAGTCAACCAGAAACCTTCTCTGAGTAACAGGAGAGTGGAGGAAGGGCTATAAATGAATATAAGTTACTACATAGTTTTCACAAGTTGAGTGTGTTCCTTTTACCAATTGATACATTGTAACTTTTCTAAATATCACTGTTAGCAATCGTTAGAGCTAGCATGATGCTATTCCAAGCTTTTTGTCTATACTGACTTGTTTTTTTTCCAAACAGCTCACAGAGAAGCTGTTCAGTCTTCTCCATTTCAAAACTTAGGAAAGGGAACATAGAAATAGATTAATGAGTTTTCCCAAGGTCACATTGAGCCACAATGTCCACCAAGTAAGTCTGGAAGGCATTCTTCACCCCTCAATGGAGACTGTCTTTATTCCCTGTAAAGAAGGGAACTCCGTGGTGGGGAATCCACGAAGATGGATTGTAGTAAACAGGGAGGGCTGTCTCAGTGGAGCAAAGGCTCCAGAGACAATGAAGACCACGCACTGTTGGCTTAAGCAAGAACTGAGGATGCTTAAGTTAGGAAAAACTAGGAATCCTAAGACTCCAACAAGAAAAAGCCATTCAGTGCTGCCTCTTCAGATTATGTTGCTAATGATTTTCATATTTTTTCCAAAGGAAAGAATATGTTCTTTTTTAGACATACCCTTGGAAAAATATCTTAGGATTCTAACTCTTAAAGTATCATTTGAAATGGGTTAGTGGTGGACAAACAGGATGTAATAGACTTACAGACAGCCAAGGTGAACTAAGCCACAAGAAAGGGTCAAAACAAAGCAGTGCCTATTGACCAAACTATGCAATTTTAATTTTATAGGAACACTGTGTTTCCCCCCAAGAACTGCTGAACTGTCAGGATTATTTATATTCCTTGGCAGGCACTCCAGGGTATCCTGTGATCCTAAAAAACATGACTCACACTTCCAGGCTCTACAAGGTGGTCAGTCACACACATCCTCTGGACCACTAGCTCCCTGTACACTGATGTACAGTAGTTGACTGACTACTCTGTACACTGATGTACTCTAGTTGGCTGACTGGTTGACCAAATGATTGGAATCTCTCCCATGTACAGGGTAGATTTTAGAAATCCAAACAAGATGGTTACAAACAAACAATTTTTTTTTGTACTGAGAAATTGTTTTCTGAATCTTCAAAGATCTTGTTTAGAGGGCCAAATGTTTGTACAATGTTAATAACACAGAGGGTGACTGTAGAACCATAGAGTGACAGGAACTCTATGTGTTTGTATGTGGCGTGTGAATTCATATGGAAGAAATAAACCAATGTAACTAGTTAGCAGTGTTGAGGAAGAAACTGCCAGGTAAGGTTAAATAATCACCTATAAAATGTTTAACCTGCAGACTTGCTGGAACCAGGAAATGAGTCAAATTGCAAACCTTACTAGGAAGCATATTGGGCACTAGGAAGACTGTCATTGCCTGCGTCATTATCACTTGTAAGTAACAGGTAAGTTCTTTTCATTACCTCTAGAAGTGAGCAGAGTGATCATGTAAACACACATTTATAATTGGTGGTGTTTAATTTCTGCAGGAAGAGTAGTGCACCTAAGACAGGGAAGTCTCAAGCAGAGAGCTTGGGTGGGGTTTCTGGAGGGAGGGTGGACAAGGTAGAGAACCAGAGAGAATTGGAAGGATGCAAGGCATAAGGCATGAAGGTTCCATGGAAGACTGAAAAGAAGGGGTGGTCAGCATGGAAACAGGAACATCAGCAGAAGTCAGAGGATGAAAGGAGACTGCTGTGGTCTAGACCAAGGAAAACTGTTCAGAACTGAAGCTGGGGACACCATATCCCAGGTCATTTCAAGACACAGGCATGGGTGGCTTGAAAAACAGGTGTGTTGATGATACCAGGGCTGTGGTAAGTTATTAAGGAAATAGTGCTTTCAACTTACAATATTAAGGTTTGAAAGATGATACATATGTCTTTCTACACGATGTAACTTGTAGTGTTTTCAGACACCAAACTCTGGACTAGAAGGAATAAGGTTCTATGCAAGTATGGGAATTATGCTGATAGATTCCTAGGGCCATAGAAATGGTTCAGAAATTAAGAGCATGTCCTACTCTTGCAGAGGACCCAGGTTATATTTCCAGTACCCACATAGCTGGGAATATATAACCATCTGTATCTCCGATTCCAGGAAATTTGACACCGTCTTCTGGACTACAAAGGAACCAGGCACACATGTGGTGCACAGATAATACATGCAGGCAAGACACATGAAATAAAGACATTGTCTTAGTTAGAGTTTTATTGCTGTGAACAGACACCATGACCAAAATGGACAACATTTAATTGGGGCTGGCTTACAGGTTTAGAGGTTCAGTCCATTATCGTCAAGGTTGGAGCATGGCAGCATCCAGATAAATATGGGGATGGAGATGCTGGGAGTTCCACCTCTTGTTCTGAAGGCAGCTAGGAGAAGACTGGCTTTCAGACAGCAAGGACAAGGATATTAAAGCTAATGCCCATAGTGACACACTCCAACAAGGTCTCACCTACTCCGACATGGCCACACCTCCTAATAGTGCCACTCCCTGGGCCAAGCATATACAAACTATCACAGACATGAAATAAAGACAAGAGACTTAAGATAAAATAAAAGTCAAATTAATTACCCCCTGATGACCCCATGACATATCCTTACAGAGACAGAGAGGTAAAACATCCAGGGATAACTGTAAATGGTTCAGCATGTGTTTAGGTTGCCTGTACTAATGCCTCCTTCTTGGGAGAAGAAACAGAAAAGACTCAGGACTATTTTTTTCTTTCCAATGATTGCATGCATCTTATATGAAGAATGAATAATTTGTTTCTATTGTAGTATGAAGTTCTGCCACTTTCCATTGTCTGGTCTGTGAAAGATTACATGTGGCAAGAACTGATGAAAATGATCAAATTGGTCCCCTGAGACCCTCTGCACAAACTCCTTGAACATCCTCAACTAGGGAAGCTGCTGAGTTATAATCATCATACTGGGATTTGTCTTTTTGGTTTTGTCTGCCTACCAAGATATACTAAAACTATGTAACATTTCCTTTAACATCACACATATTATGGAAGAACAAACATGCATTTTGCTTTTAAATTCGTTGTCAAAGTTCTATGTTCTCATAGTTGATTTATTCTTCGTATTTCTATCTGCAAACATTTGAGCACATTCAGATAACATAAGGAATTAATCCTGTTCTCCCTGGAATCTTTCCATTTCTCTACCTACAATTGTATTTGAAGGTCAGGAACTTCATCCTGTCTTCAACCTATGATAGCAGCTAATCACAGGTTTTATGTTGAATCCTTCATGACAGAGTATGAACAATATTTGATGGTCTTTTGTGTATCTGTTTGAATATTTGTGATGGGGGAGTTGCTGCATGTTTATACATGTGTACTGGGGACCAGATAACAATCTTGGGTGTCATTTTTCAGGTACTGTCTACTGTATTTTTGACCAGAGATTCCTCACTGTCCTAGAGCTCACTAAGTAGGTTGGGCTCTCTGGCTGATAGGCCCCCCGAGAGATCTGCTTGCTTGCATTTCCCCAGCACCGGGATTATTAGCATGTATCACCACATCCAGCACTTTAAAGTAATATATTTCATGGTTTCTATATGTATGAATGTGGTATTATATACAAGTTCAGGTATTCATAGAAGCCAGAAGAGGATGGCAGATCCCTGGAGCTGGAGCTACAAGCAGCTGTGAGGCAACCAACGTGAGTGGTGAGCACTGAGCTCCGCCTCTGCAAGAACAGTAAGTGCTCCTAACTGCTAAGCTTTCTGTTCGGGCCCACAGATGTCATTTTTAATGTAATTTCTAGGGATAGAATTGAGGCACTCAGCCGGGCAGTGGTGGCACATGCCTTTAATCCCAGCACTTGGGAGGCAGAGGCAGGTGGATTTCTGAGTTCGAGGCCAGCCTGGTCTACAGAGTGAGTTCCAGGACAACCAGGGCTACACAGAGAAACTCTGTCTCAAAAACCTTAAAAAAAAAATAATAATAAAAATAAAAAAAGAATTGAGGCACTCAAGTTTCCTGGACAAACACTGTATGATCTATCACCCCAGTCTCTGATGATCTCTTGGTTTTATGCAAAGCATCTTTAAGGTTTTTTGTTTTGTTTTGTTTTGTTTTCTGAGAGAAAGAAACACCTCATATATTCTCTGGATGCTATTTTTTTCAAATTCTGCTAACAGCATATGTGGATGTTGTCTTTCTAGTATCCTTTCACCTTGAGAACCAGAGTTACTGGAGATTAGTATCTGAGTAAGCAAATGATGGTTCTAGGATTAAAGTTGTGTGCCACCAGCCTTAGCTTGAAAGTTGCTCTTTTGGGGGAAAAAAGCAACCCAAGTAGAGCATCTTCCCCTTGAGTGAGGACATCAGGGATATTTTAAGTCCAAACCTCGTGTGGTCCATGGAGAGGGGAAAGAACCTGCACTGTATTTCATTCACTTCATAATGGGATTGCTTGAGATATAAACAGTCACCAAATCCCCTCGGGTTTCAGTGGCACAAGTTGCCTTACTTTTTGCTTTAAATATGTACAATTAAATTCCAGGACTTTCTATATTCATAGCCACCTCAGGCCATGGGTATCCCACCTTTCCTGTTAATATTAGCTCTCAAAGTGAGATCTCTTCAGAAAATGAAAGTTACAGTGTAGGAGGTGCTATTTGCATGGAGAAAGAGGCACAAAGTTCCCAGGGCCTCTTGCCAAGGTAGGGAGGAAGAGGAAGGCAAATGCCCTTTGGAGACTATAAAGAACTGTATAGTTCTTGGGATGCACTGTCTAAGATGTTAGAGGCCAGAACAGCAAAGGCCAGGGCAGGGTAATGAGGACCACATTCAGATCTTAGTCATGATTTGAGATGCAGATGGATCATTAAAAGAAGGCTCGCTGGAAGGGGGAGGGGAACAAATAGAAGCTTGGTGGGTGTTTTCAACAGACTAGGATCTTGCTCCCAGTGGGAGACAAAGATGCTCATTAGGGAGCAAAGAACACAGATGTTTTTATAAATGCCAATTATTTAAATAGTACAATCCTGCTTTCTAGACTAAGACTTGCCAGGTTGGCTTTTCAAAGCCATGTCCCCTGAGATACACAGACAGGGAAGTAGGGAACTATCCCTGTAGTGTCATAATAAAATCCTCCTGCTTCAAAAAAGATAGACTTCCATCCAGACACAAACCTAGACATTTTTCTCACCAATGAGACATAACTGTTTGAAACTAAAACAAAACTTTGTTGAAACAACCAAGCAGAAAGTTTGGGGGAGGTTTATAATTATTATATTTAGCTTGATGATTCATGAAGGGAAATTTTTTTTTAGGAAATACCCATCAAAGATAAGTTATGATGTAACCTTTTGATTTTCTGCTGTTTTCAATTACTACTCAATTTAACCACTCCTAAGTATGTTTAATGAGCTCTAGAATGTTCTGCTAATTGTTCCTAACTCCTGAATTTCAGGGACCTCAGTGCAGACTTACTTCCCCAACACCCACAGAAGTCTTCATCTGGCCAATGTTTACCTTAAGTCATGAAAGACTTGTATACCAACACATCTAGCAAGACCTCATGTTCTGTAAGCCTCTTGTTTCCATGGATCTGTCTCTTGGGGTCTAACATGTCTTGGTGTTGTTTGTCTAGCTGTGATAAAATACCCTGACTAAAGTTGACTGAGAGGCTAAAGGGTTTATTTGAGCTCAAAATTCCAGATTGGAGTCCGTCATTGGAGAAAAGCCTCAGGAGCAATTGGTACATACGTAGCCAAGGAGAGAGAGTAAATTAATACTCCCATGCTTTGTGTGCAGCTAGCTTTCTGTACTCTTATAAAGTTCAGAGGCCCGAACCTGGGAATGGAGCCATTTACATACCCTTAGGCTGAGTCTTTCCATGTTAATCAAGGCAATCAGGACAGTGTCCCACAGACATGCTCAGAAGCCAACTTGATCCAGACCATTCCCTCATTGAGACTCTCTCATTAGGTGATTCTAGAGTATGTTCAGTCGACAATTAAACATATTCACTACAGAGAGGAATAGAATGTCAGCCTTGGAAAATATCTTTGTATTATCAGAAATATTTTACTTCTGTTCACAGTGAGTCTCTTCTGTCCTGTAATTAGCTACCTAGAAACATTCCTGGTTTTTTGTTTTGTTTTTTTTTGTTTTGTTTTGTTTTTTGACATGGGCTTCTAGTAGGTCCTGGTTCTTAAAGAATTGGTTGATTTTATTCAGTATTAGAATGGCTACTCCAGCTTGTTTCTTGGTGAGATTACAATCTGGTACAACCACTCTGGAAATCAGTTTGGCAGTTCCTCAGAAAACTGGACATAGTACTACCTGAGGACCCAGCTATACCACTCCTGGGCATATCCCAAAAGATGCTCCAAAATATTAAAAGGTCACATACTCCACTATGTTTAGCAGCCTTATTTATAATACCCAGAAGCTGGAAAGATCCCAGAGGTCCTTCAACAGTGGAATGGATACAGAAAACTTGATGTATTTACACAATGGAGGATTACTGAGCTATTAAAAACAATGACTTCATGAAATTCTTAGACAAATGGATAGAATTAGAAAATATCATCCTGAGTGAGGTAACCCAGTCACAAAAGAAAGAACATACATAGTATGCACTCACTGATAAGTGGATGTTAGCCCAAAAGCTCAGAATATCCAAGATACAATTCACAGACCACATGAAGCTCAAGAAGAAGGAAGACCAAAGTGTGGATGTTTCAGTGTTTCTTAGAAGGGGGAACAAAATACTCACGGGAGGTAATACTCCTCCCAGTGGAGGAGTTAGAAACAAAGTATGGAGCAGAAACTAAAGGGAAGGCCATACAGAGACTGGCACACCTGGAGATCCATCCCATATATAGACACCAAACCTAGACACTGATGCAGAGAAGTGCTTGCTGACAGGACCCTTGTAGGGAAAATTAGAGGCAACAGCTGTGGTGTCCCAGTGGGTTTCCACGCTCTGCGGCTGGTCCCACATGCAGGAGGAACGTATATGGTACCAGCGGATGGTAGATGGATCTAGGCGTACCTGTAAAACTCAGGGCAGTACTGAGTTATATAGGAGGGAGAAAGGGGGAGGATCTGGGGAGGATCTGGGGAGGCATGCTTAATTTGCTCCGCCCTCTGGCCTTCATTAGTATGTAAATCCCTAGGCCCTGAGGCCTCTAGACACACCCTCTAAACATGCACTTTGGGAGGGGCTGTCTGGCCTTTATTAGTATGAAAATCCCTAGGGCCTGAAGCCTATAGTCTGGCCTATGTGACTGAACAATATAATTCTATGGAGATGTGACTGCTTTCAGGACCCTGGATTCTGGGGGGTGCCGAACTCCTGCCGGTTCTCACGCAGAGTCTTGGGGTTCTAGGCACCTGCTCATCCATGACCCAGGATACCCTTACACAGTCCCACAGACCCTGATAAAGCTCTCTCCTGAGAGGCTCTGCCAGAGCCTGACAAATACAGAGGAGGATGCTCATATCTAACCATTAGACTGAGCATAGTGTCCCCAGTGGAGGAGTTAGAGAAAGAACTGAGGAAGCTGAAGGGGTTTGCAACCCCATAGGAAGAACAATATAACCAACCAGACTCCACAGAGCTCCAAGAGACTAAACTAACAACCAAAGAGTACACATGGAGTAATGCATGGCTCCAGCCACATATGTTGCAGAGGATGGCCTGGTTGGGCATCAATGGGAGGAGAGGCCTTTGGTCCTTTGAAGGCTTCAGTGTAGGGGAATGCCAGGGTGGGGAGGCAAGAGTGGGTGGGTGGGTGGGGGAGCACCCTCATAGAAGCAGGGGGAGGGGAGATGGGATAAGGGGTTTCTGGAGGGGAAACTGGGAAAGGGGATAACATTTGAAATGTAAATAAATAAAACATCCAATTAAAGAAAAAAAAAAAGAATTGGTTAGATGACTGACTGATACTGTGGTTTTAATTTGTCTTGAAGGGAATATAAATCACTTAGATACATCCATTTAAAATAAACCACTCAATATGCCTTCACAAATGTACATTCTCAGATTAATATCCTTCTGTGGAGAAACAGGCCATTTCTTCTATTCCAAGATGTCATTCTACAGCCTCTAGACAGCCAGTAAGTTCTGTCATTGTAGATCTTTTTCCCTAGAATTTTCCCACCAGTGTGCAAGGCTAGGTAATTTATCCGAAGTCTCACAAGTTCTAGGAGGCCAATATCCTATGCAATAGGTGACTGGGGCTTCTTAAAATATTCTAAGAACAGAATGAGGGGTTGAAGATTGGATGTTCTCCAGCAGTAGGCTGTTGTGTGGACTCTCTCATCTCCCATAGCTAAGGTGTTTCCTTGGTGCTTCTTCACTGTAATCCTCCCAACCCCCAAGAATTGTTGGCCAGTATTGGGCCATGAGAGAAAATGGAACAGACACTATGGACTGGGCGGGAGCGGGGGTGGTTGTTGGGGGTTGTTGAAGACATGTGAATGCATAAGGTAATGATGACACTGGGACCAACTGCTGGGAGACAGATCAACTTTGCTTGAGGTGATTCAAGATTATAAAGTTTGGGGATGGGGGTCAGAATACCCAGGTAGAAAAAACATATCATTGGCTGAAGGCTAAAGTACCAAGACGCCTCATTTGTATAGGGAGGCATTCCAAGAATCTCAGGTGTTAGCTGAATAGGTTCTTATCAGGAGAAAGGAAGTTGTACCTGTAATCTAACTAAAGCTCTGTGATATCTCTC
Organism: Grammomys surdaster; assembly: GCF_004785775.1. Classification (NCBI taxonomy): domain Eukaryota; kingdom Metazoa; phylum Chordata; class Mammalia; order Rodentia; family Muridae; genus Grammomys; species Grammomys surdaster. Next base: position 3,088,534 of record NW_021604601.1, on the reverse strand, counting down.
AGGTAGAGGCCTGTGGGCATTTCAAGCTCCCTCGACAAGATCTGAGAAGGAGAAATCCTGCTGGTCTAGGGAGTGCTCCATTTTTGCAGTGAGCCCAGAAGGCTATCTGGTCAGTGGTAGACTTCGACCTTATTGGCAAGACAATACTTCACAGGCCATTTTCTTGACATTGTGCTTTATTCTTCGCCTCCCCAGAGGATTTTGACACAACTACAGACTACCCCTCCGTCCCAAGTCTGGACTCCATTCTTGAGTCACTGCAGTGTCCATGTAGATTGAACACACAGAGCCATCTCCTCTGTGTCTTGATAACCTCCCATCCAGTTGTTTCTTTTTCTCTACATTCTTACAACTGAATAACTCTTCATCTGACCACATCTCCACCAAGAACGATTTCCCCTCTGAAATCTTAAGCTTTACCAATATCCACCTATACTTTACAATCTCGTTTTCTCTCATGTGGAGGGCTATCACTCATGTGATTGCTCCCACAAACTCTCATCAATGTCTGAATCTCTTTCTTTTAAGCTTTTCAATGTGCACAAGTGCCCTCTGTCCTGAAAGGGTGCTGTTGATCTGCTGTCTGCCTCTAGGCATGGCTCCGTCTCTCCATCCCCCCCTCCCTCAGTTAAGTTCCTTGAAAGATAGTTCTGTATTTAAAGCTCATTCTCAATGCCTTTTTACCTATTTTTCCTGAGCACTCTGAGGTCTAGCTTGTACTCTGTCTTGGTTATTTTTCCATCATTGTGATTAAATACACAGCAGAAGCAACTTAAGAGAGAATGGGCTCATTTGGGCTCCTGTTGCTGGGGTAGCAGAACAGTGATGGGAAATGCATGATGATGGAAGCTCCTGGTGTAGGGCACCAGGAGTGGGAGGCAGCTGGGCACAGCAGACAGAAAGCAGAGATCTTTTCCAGAGGAAGGGGAAGGGTCCAACCTTGAAGGGCCTGACCACAGTGATCCATAGCTACTAGCTTTCCCTCTCTCCTCAGATTTTCCACATGCAGAGACACCAGCTAGGAACTGAGCCTTTCTAGACACTTCTCATTTGAATGGTAATGTATCTTCATCACTTTATTGAAATTTCTTTGATGTAGGGAACCAATGATTTCCAAAACCTAGGGATATTTCTTATCTATTATCCTACTTTCTCCACCACATTTCATGCTAAGGACACTGACTTCTTGGCCTCCATTCTCTTGAGCCTTGTGACATTGTTCTATTTTCTCTTGTTTTCTCTCAGAGTGTGTTCTATGGGCCCTAAACTCCTGGTTCTATCTTATACTCCAATATAGGGAAAAGCCCTAAACTGTCCCAAGAAAAAGTTTTTCAGTTCCCCAAGCACTGACTCCAAGAAACCCTGTCTATGAGATGATTCTCTGCCTCCTTTCTGCAGTATAAATCCCTTGGTCTGGTCTTCTTCATCTCTCCCAGACTTTGATAAGACCTTTCAGACTCCCACCTTGCCTCTTCCTTGTTAAATCTTTCTCCACTAAAAACGGGGGATACTTCTGAAGGGTATTACAAGCCCTCTAAATGCCAGCCCTCCTATAGTGTAGCACAAAGCTTATCATAAACTGTGTATACTATGCTCCAGATTTGACTTCTCCTACAGCTTCCTCCTTACCATATGCTCACCACATGCAGCTGGGTCCAGGTTCTGAGACTCCAAGCCTGTTCTAGCCCAAAGCCTAAGCTCCAGTCCCCACTCAGCTTCCAGGGCTCATCTCACATTCTCAAACAACAGATAAGCAAATATCTACTTTATTGTTAAGATAGATTCTTGCTATGTGGACCAGGAAGGCTTTGAACCCATGATTGTTTTTTTTAGCCTTCTCAGTCCTAGACTGCAGATATGTACCACCACAGCCCACTCTTACAGACTCTTTATGATTTAGCTCTGGTGTCCCCCCCCTTTTTTGGGGGGTATACCTAACTTCGAGGTTGACCTTCAAGTACCATTTCTCTCCATCCTGCTCTTTTTTTTTTCCTGGTCTTTATTTCTAGAAACGAGGATACTTGTATTCATTCTCCAAAGCAGAAATGAGAAACCTGTGTCTTTCAATAGGCCTCCAACATGAGAGCTCCAGATCATTTACCCAGGCAAAAATAGGGTCTTCTTAATGATCCCTTTACTCTAGGAATTAATAACACCCAGACTCCAAAGTAATTTTCTGTCCTATCTCCTCCTTGTTCCTTCCTGGATTTTATTTGTATGACTGTCTTTCTTCTTTATATTTTACTGTCCAGTGTGACTATTCACCATAAAACTAGAGGTGAAGATGGATGGCAGTCAGGGCTTGAACTAATTCATAGGTAGTTAATTGATTGAATACTGACAGTATACCAGAAATGTTCTAGGCCCAGAGGCTAGGAGACTGAAATAAATCCCGGGGCTTCTTCCCAGGGTGGCTAGATATAGTGACTCATCTCACTAACCTCTCCAGAAGCCCACACTGTACCTTGTCATGTGGTAAGACAACACCCTAGATCACACTTCATCTTTTGGATTAAGAGTAGAGTGACTAAAAGAAGACAGAATCCCATTGGCAACATTTTATTGTTAAGAAGACAATCCATGTATGTATATACATGTGGGTGGTGGGAAAAGGAAGGAGAGAGGAAGAGACAAACAGGAAGGGACAGAGAAGACATGCGATAGAATGAAGGAGGAACAAGATGAAGAGATGCTTGGTGAAGTGACAGAGTCAACTGTAACTATGTGAGGAATTGTTTAAAGCAATGATTAAAAGTGGGGTGTGGAGAGCTGAGTTTGAATGCTTGAGCTGCAGGGGGATGCCGAAGGACAAAGCAAGGATTTCTATGAGGTATTTTGGAATCTAGAGGTTGGGATAAGATGTGGCCCATGGGGATTTGAAGGTCATCTTCAAACAACTTCCGTCTAAAGTCTGCTCAGGTTTCCATAGCACCAAGCTTAGCTGAAACAATAGAGATCTGTCTGTCATAGTTCTAGGGCCAGAAAGTCCAAGAACAAAGGGTCACACCTTTGGTGTCTCCTGTGATCTCTTTCCTTGGCTCAACGTTGGCATTTTATCTCTTTACACATCCAAAGTGTGTCTTAAAAAGACAGCAGTCTGTTTGGATTGAATCCCCACACAGTGAGCCTCATTAAAATGGAAGAACTTCTTTGAAAGCTGTATCTCCAAATAAACATACCATCAGATCTCAACCATAGCCTCGTTTATTCTGAATTACTTCCTGTAGTGCCTTGTCTCCAATTGTGTCTGTACTGAGGATTAAGGCTTCAGTGTGTGAGTGACAAGGGACACACAATTCACTCTATATCAAGTGGTCTCCAGTGAAATGTCTCTACTATAAATATAAAGTGAATAGCATCCTTCCCTTGATTTCTACAAAATGCCAGCTGACTGCTCAGCAAGAGATCTGTGCATCTCAGTAGGTTCTTGCTTGAACGCCCCCAAAGCTCCTCTGAACTCTCTTTGTGTTCCCATCAGCCTGTACTTCTTCTCATGATGTCCTCGTGCTCATCAGGTATCTTCCCTAGATTTTTCTCTTGGTACCTTGAGTGAATCTTCTTCAAATTCTGCTCATTAACTGTCTTAGTTACTTTTCTAATGTTGTGGTAAGATCCCAAGGGAGCATGGCAGCAGACTGGCAGACAATTGATCAGGAGTAGTAGCTGAGAGCTCACAACTGGAGACAAAATCATGAGTCAGAGAGAGAGAGAGAATTAAGAATGAAATAAAACCTCAAAGTCTGCTTTTGGTGGCACACCTCCTCCAACAAGGCCACACCTACTCCAACAAGGCCACACCTCCTAATCCTTCCCAATCAGTTCCACCAACTGAGAACCAAGTATCCAGGCACATGAGTCTCTGCTGGGACATTCTCAGTCTAGCCAACACATCACATTTCACTGATTTATCCAAAGCATTGAGCTTTAACTTCTCCAAACTCATCTAAATGGTCCATGAATGTCTTTAAAAATGCACCAAATACTCATCATATCAGTGTGACCCTGAACATGTTATCTAATATGCCTTGCCTGTATATTTGTCTCCTCATTGGGCAAAATAAGTGTACTTTTTAGTTTATGAAACCTCAAATGGGTACGATGGAGGCCTATAAATGGGTTCAGGTGGCTTTCAAGAAGATACAGAGGAAAGAGAAAGAATCCTGAAAAGAGCATTCCAGAGGCAACCAATAGACACCTGTATACTTCTGGAGTATTATGGCAGCCCCCAAATCAGCTGGACCAACTAGCCTCATAGTCTCAGCTGTGGATCAACATCCAAAGGAAGTAGGAAGCAAAGTCATATTACCTTCAGTCCCTCTGATATTTTATGCAGATAATCTGTACACATGGCTGTATCTTTTGCCAAGATTGTGTCTTTTGAAATCTCTGTCCCGTCATTTTGGAACTCAATTGAATCTTATTCACCCGTTTAAAATGCAACTCCTTCATTTAACCAGCTTAATACCATCATAAACTTCTTCCAAGACTATGAGTAATATTAACATAAAATACTAAGATAATGTAACATTTATATGCAGTGTGTGTGTGTGTGTGTGTGTGTGTGACAGAGAGTGTGTAATATGGGCAACTCATTTATAAAAAAAATATAGCTCACGAAACAGTAAACATATGCAAATAGTCCATACAGGGCTGAGACTAAGATCTCTATTATTTTTAGAGTTATAAAGAATGAAAATCATGGCTTCAGAGTGTTAACTAATCTTCTGTAGCCATTTTTCTGGATTTATTTGAGATTTGGGGCTTAGATAATTTAACTACATTTGGGGATAGCTTTATTGTATAATACCTTAAAACCATTCATTGCTTGAAAGGTTCCTGGGTGTCACCCAACAATTGCTTACAAAGTCTCTTGACATGTGGGGAGCAAAGGAGCTTGGATCATGCCTAGTTCAATAAGAATATTAAGCTTCCAAGTGGACTCTTTGAGAAGGAAACTAGTGGGGGAGGGAGGAAGTATGACATAATAATGAAAGGTGATCAAAGTTCGTTATATACTAGTATAAAAATGTTTAATGAAGGCCATTACTTTGTATAACCAATTATGCTAATTAAAAAGGAAAACGAGATGTAAATCTACATTAAGAAATAATTGCTACTTTCTTAGATGCAAGTGACTTAATTTAGTTTATATATTTATGTAAGGACTTCACAGTTAGTGCTATAAACACATTTACTTACAAAGATTCATTGTAAGTGTCCATGCTTTGTAGGATTTTGTTGTCGGTTATATTTGTCTGTGGTTCTGTGGATCAAACCCAAGTCCTGCCCTGTGCTAGCTAGGCAAGTGCTCTTCACTGAGATAAATCCAAGCCCTATGGCATCAAGCCTTTAAACTCAATATATGTTGAAATTGCTCCACTGCAATGTGAAGCTGTCTTCATTTTTACCATTATATAGTACTGCTCTGTTTTCTCGTTGCTTTATTTTAGCCAGTTTCTAATTAATGGATCTTAAAATTTTTGCATTGTTTTTATTATTACAGGTGGATTTTTCAGTGGGTAGCCTCACAGAGATGTCATACACACACACACACACACACATACACACACACACACACAAGATTGTGATTTAAAAATTCTTAGAACTTAAAGCTTTGCGGTTGTATGACTATCATATTAGGGGATTTGAAAAAGATTTGAGCCATAATCTTGACTTTCAAATACTTATTAACAAATGGAATAAGAGATGCCATTCACAGTTATATTTTACAAGAAATCTCTTTATTTTCCCTAACCATTTAGGAAGTCTTAACAAGTTGACGTCATTTATGAACAAACCAGTAGAGACCTCTGTGAATCTGGCAGGCCATGAACTCAGTGCTTCTTTTGCCTTGAGTGTCTTGGTCCGCTTGAGCCCCCCACAGATGAGGCACTGTAGAGTCACTGCAAGGAAAGTGGACATGAGTGGGTAAACACAGCCACTCTTATACAACCTGAGGTTGTTCATTGCTGTGACAGAGAAATATCTTGTTCCTGAATATGCAAACTGGCTTGCCCAGAGGCAGGTCACCTTGTGAGCACATAAGGTTAGTGTGTGGGAGGTTCTGAGAGGTGAAGCTGGGAATATTAGAGCCTTGGGCTGCCCATTCTCAGCAAGACTACCCATTGGCCATCATCACTATCAAGCACTCCCCATGCCAGGAATGGTTATCCCCCTTTGCCTCCTTTTGGTGGCCTCTGGTAAGACCAAGTCTTTTCAGATTGGTACAGTGAATGCTATTCATCCTATACTCCATCAAACATCAAAGCAAAACCAGTTGTTCTTGCCATGGCCAGCTCTAACCTCCCTTCAGGAGGCCAAGCCATTCTGAGGAGAGCAGGTGGTTGCTTTCAGCTCCCCTCTTGATTTATCCTCATACTAACCTCTAGAGTGTAAGGAAAAGTGATCCTGCATGAAAGATGTTAAGTCTGGAGAATGGTTTGGAATAAAGAAGTCCAGGAGTGAAATAGCTGTCTTTATAGTGCTAATTATGGTTAATAGTTGAAAGGAGTTGGCTGTAGAAACAGCCCAAGCTGGAAGACAGCCCACAAAGTGAAATTCAAAGTTATCCATTGACTTCTGGGTAGATGGGGCTTTCTCTCTCTCTCTCTCTCTCTCTCTCTCTCTCTCTCTCTCTCTCTCTCCCTCTCCTTCCCCTCCTCCCCCTCCTCTTCCTCCTCCTCCTCCTCCTCCTCCTCTTCTTCTTCTATCTCTCTACAAACTTTAAGTTTAGATTTATTTAAGTATTTGTTTATGTTTTTTTCCTCTCTATAGGGTTTCAAATTGCCCAGGCTGGTCCCAATACCCTATTTAACCAAGGCTTACCTTAAACTCCTAATATTTCTATTTCCCCTTTCCAAATGTTTGAATAATAGGGGCATATGTGTTACTGCAGCCAGCTCCTATGCTCAGATTTTAAAGCAAGGCTTCCCACACATCTCAGCTCTTCCCAACTCGATTCTTGCAAAGCTAGTGTGGACTTGAGCCACCATGGCTCTGGGGTTGGCAGGGAAATTTCCTTCATCCAACTGTAGGATGATTTCAACTAATTCTGGAGCCAAGTGGTTTGCCTGGATCTTGGATTGGCACCAAGAAGACAGGTTTGGGCATACAACCTGTGGTCAGCAGTTCCTTGTTCCAAACCTGAATGGTCAAGTATTTGTCATCACTATGAGAAAAATCTGTGTTTAGAACAACTTAGTGACCAATTCTTTCTTCCAAAAGAACTCTGGGAAAAGAAAACATTACAGAAGAATTAAAGTGTCTACTGGAATGTACTTACCCAGTAAGTATGTCCAAAGCCAAAGCACAATTTTAGCTTTCTAGCTTTATCTTGAGTATGGTAAAAATCTGGCTAGAACCAAGAGAAACTATATAAGCAAACAAATTTCTTGGCTTCCTCAGCCAGAGTAATTCTAGGTGGCCGGTACAGTGGTGGTCTATATTGAACATATTCAGTCTGCAAGGTCAATTGAGCTGGGAGGTGCAGTAGGTAATAATTCTGTCTGTGCTACTTGGAGACTATGGACAGTCATAACAAAGCAAAGGGGCCACATTTACACAGTGATAGTCTAGGCATCAATGCCACCAGACCTCCAATGGCAGGTCAATGGATGGGCATGATTTTGAAGCCTTTGTCTATAAGGGATTTCTGGAAGGAATGGGTTTTGCCCCTTTAAGGTTTCCCAGCAACTGAGTTTATGGGCTGACTGGTGTAGACTGGTGATGTTTTTGTCACATCATTGTCTAAGAAGATGTCAACAAAATGGCACCAGATGTCCATTCATTTGTGCTTCGTGTGTGTGGCAGCACCTCTGTCTTTTGATAATATTTTGCAACTGAACGATAAAGAGTACACTTCCTTATCTTGTGTTGCCAGGATGAGGCTGGTTCCAAGTCTTCAAACATCTTTAGCACCTGTCTCTTCCTTACAGAATCCTTTGCTAGAACACTAAAAGAAATACTCAGAACATGTAGACATGACGATGATGTAATAGCTCAACTAAATGCTTTAGAAATGACATTAACACTTAACAATAGCATGAGCATGTGGAACACATTATCTGGTGCCTTTTCAATGGTGAATAAAATGTCAGAACAGATGCCTCTGTTTAGATAGAATTCCCATGTTAGAATGAAATCTCTAAGGACGTGATCATGGCTTAATTCTCAGCTGTTTGTAATACTTATGCCAAAAATAGGGCATGAAGTTTATGTGTATTGTTGTTCTGATTGTAGCCTGTAAAAGAATCTTTTATTCACCTGGTGTAATTGTTATCTTAGAGGCTTACTGGCTCCATCTGCTAACCTAGGCCTAGTCCTGGAAGCCGCTAGACTCAGTACAGTCTAATCTAGGCCTAGAATGTTTTCAGCCTCTGAGATTTACTGTTCAATAAGCTCAACCTTTCTTGTTCTCTCTGATCTCTGGCTGGCTGATTCAACTCAGCTGTTCTTGCTCAAAACTCTTCTCCTTGCTGACTAATTCAAACCACCTTCTTTCAGCTTCTGACTGAATTGCTCTGCTTGACCTCATGCTAACTTTGGCAATCTGTTCTAATCTTCTGACTCCTTCTCATTCTCTGGCTCATTCTGTCTTCACCTGTGTCTAGCTTGCTCTCTCTCTGAAATCACGCTCTGTAAAACTGTCCTGGTAAAATCTGCCTCTGAATTTCATGAACTGAACTCCCATGAATTTGATTCCATTGCGTTGCCTTTCAACTCACTGACTCAACCCAACTGCCTAGCCCCTGTGATCTCTTAAATAGCCTCTCTTTCTTGTGATGTTCTCATGAGAATTGGGTGTATCCTATCTGTCAAATCTCTCTCTGATTTGTCATTCTGTTTGCCCCTTAATTTAGAAATCACTTTCAAACATGGCTCTTCCTTCTACAAATTTACCTTACCTACATTGTTTGGAATTCAAGGTCTACTAAGGGCGTGTCTATATTGCAGCCAGAGCAGCCATGTCACTGGATTAAAATTCCTCTATGGTATTGTAATTATACTAATTGTAGTCCAACCCAGTTCCTATACTTGATTAGCACTGTACCTTGAGTAGCTTTGAAATACTGCCTCACATCTGAAAATTGTCACCTATTTCTATACAAACCATGCTTGCTAAAAACAAAGTTCCTTACCACTGTTTCCTGGGTTCACACTGGTGGGAGGGGGAGAAGGACAAGGTTTAAAACTTAATTGATGTATACTATGTGTTTCAAGGTGGGATGATTTGCAAAGAATATTGCTAGGTGGTTACATATTAGTAAAGTTTAAATACACATGCTTTACATCCCAGAATCCAGATAACTGTGCAAGGCAACATGAGGAATTCTATATTACAATGAGCATGGGCTCACAAGCAATTTCCATTTTTTTCCTTTAGAGATACAGTTATTGGCTTTTTCCATGTCTCCTGTCCTTCTCATTCATTGTACAACTGTACACAGATAGCCAGGGAGAGCAAAGGAGGAAGTAGTCAGGTCTCCTGGCAGGGGAAGTGTTGTCATCTCAGGGCTGCTCTAGATGGTTTGTTGCATTGCATTTGGGAATAATATTTCAACCCAAGAGAGAAAGCATGAGACAAAAGTCCTGGAATTTTATTATTAAAATAATAATATTTTAATAGTTATTGAAACACAATAACTATCGTAGTCTGCTTTGTTTAACTATAACTGAATACTTCAGAATGGGTACTTTATAAAAACCTGAGGATTATTTAGTTCACATTCTAGAGGCTTGCAGTCAAAGGGTCATATCTAGTGAGGGTCTTCTTGTTAGCAAAGTAGGTAGCTCATCATTTGCTGAGAAGGGTACACAAGAAACAGCCAAACTTGCTTTTAAAATAGAGTACTCACATGATAACCCATGGGGTCGTTGGTCCACTAATCAATGACTCAGTCACTCAAAGATCTCATCACCAGCTAGGTCAAGCTACAGATTTCCAGAGGCATAAGGCTGTTGTTGAAATAAAGGAGCTATTGAATTGGTACATAGATGACTAGTTGGAAAAATGTATGTATGTATGTATGTATGTATGTATGGATGGATGGATGGATAAATGTATATATGTATGGATGATTGGATTGTTGGACTGATGGATGACCAGACAGTTGTTTGAATAGCTCACATCAAGCAGTTGGGACCATACAGAGCTGAATCCCTGAGTATCGTCAGATGGTCAGATGATAGGTTACTGTTGACATCAAAATGTTTGTGTCCTTTTTATGGGGATGTGGTTCTCTTCCTAGTCTGCTCAGTAAGTTTATAGACCAGACTTTCCTGATATGGTTTTAATACACCCATGTGCCCTTCCCCCTGCCTTGAGCAGGCCTGAGAGACCTTGTTTACTACAACAGGCCAAGTGATAAGGAACTAGGTGGAGTTACCCCCCTTGGCTGCATGGAACTTGAAAGAAGAACTGCTCCTGGGCTTGCCTTGAGACATCTCCAGCCGTGTCCCGTGACCAAGAATGGATTATCCCACTGATCTCTCCCGGCTGAAACTAGGAAGGGTTCGGGCAGGGTCTTTCCCTTTAAGTTGAGAGCTGAACATTAAAGCATTGAGCCTTAATCAGAGACCTTTGTCTTGGCTTCATCTCTTCTCGCCCTCCATTCTTCTTTCGTTCCCAGCCCCCTTTCAGGTGAACCCAGTTGACTCATGGCCGCAGGCAGCTACATACCCATATGTCTATATATTTTCTATGTACTTCAGTGGGTTTATAAGAAGTAATTTTATCAATATAAATATGCTATTTATTAGCCTGTGCCTCATGGTTTATATTAGACAGGTAGTTGCATCTACATGCACAAATGAGATGCCATGCTATGTCATCCTGTCTTCATGGTTGAACTTAAAATAGAGCTAACTGCTGCTTTGTAAAATGGAGACATCCAGGCCAGGGCACATAGTCTGAGAGCCTCTGTTTCACACAGCTTGGAGCAGCATAGTAACAGAATGGCAATAGCCTCATTTCTGTAGATTGTTTCACTTAACAGTCAACCATGCTGTCTTTCCACAACAGCCCACAGAGACCTGCCTTGATCTTTTTAATAGCTTAAAAATGATGCTGTGTGGGTGAACTGACTTGGCTATCTAGTTCCTATTACTGGATGCTTGGCTTGTTTTCCATTGCTATAAACAATTATCTGATCATTTCCTTGAGATGATAGTTATCCCTGGAAAGGATTTTCTGGGGCAGAACACCCTCATGCATCTTATATATACTCTGATTTGCATTGATGACTTGTTTTAGGAAGATTTACAAGTTCCGAGCTCCACAAAATGGACAGAGTCCTTTTCTTGAACCCTTGTGTCTCTGAACACCGAATCATTTTTGGTTTTGCCAGTCCTTTTTGTAATGATTATTATTCAGTGTTCCTTTAGATTTGCTTCCTTAGATTACCAGAGATTAAGTATCTTTCCCTAAAATTATTAGCTATTTGTATTTTTCTTTTAGGGCCTTGAACAATTTGGACTTCTGCCTGGTTTGAAATTAGAACATTGTCTTTTTTATTGGTGAATGGGAACATTTTGTCTGCCAGATATACTGCTCATATTTTTCTCAATATTATATTCATTTTTAAACACTATATATTTTTTTTACTGTGCCTGGATCTTAATTTTTTATGAAGCCAATGTTGGAAGTATAAGACTTATATAAAAAAACACCCTGATTTCATATTGTTCAATATTGCAAACGAACACAGACTTCATTTTTGATCTATGCTCTTTTTAAATCCATCTTGGCTGCTTCTCCCATCAGTGATGGTGTTTGCTTCCTTGCTGGGACCACTGTTCTGCCAATGGAAGTAACAAGGTACACCATTTCATCCTCTTCTTTGAAACCTTCCCTCTGTGTGTCAAAGAGCCAGACAGTCAGAGTAGAAGGTAAAATAAGGAGCCCGTATCCATGTCAGCATCAAACATGGTAGCTACAGAAGATGTGATGGGCAAAATCATCCCAGATGCCCTTAGCTCACTTGCCAACTGACTGAGCAAGGCAGCTGAAGACAAGCCACACCTTGTCCAGATCAACAGAACCACCTGGAGCCTCCAGAGACTTGTGGCTAATGTCAGTCATCACAGCTCAAATCCTCAAGCTTTAGGGAAACTTGCTCCAAAGCCATAAAGGTCTAGGTCATACATTTGCTGCTGCACTAAGTTTTACTTGGGGCTTAACTTTTGGTTAAATCTTTTAACTCATGTATGAAGTTCATTGTCTTGTACCATGTGAAGTGGGCAGAGGGACTATGGTTTTCTGTGATTTTTTCCCCTTCTAAACGTATAATGGGTTTTCCCAGTACTACTTTTTGAGGTTTCTTTTTATACCCATTTGACATGTCCTGGTTCTCATTAGCTGAAGTTTCATATGCTCAAGAGTTTTCTTTAAAGATGTTTCTAATATTTTTTCTTTTTGTATTCATATGTCAATTACACAGGACCTAATTACTTCATTTCAGAGTACAACTTGTTGACTGGGGTCATAGAAAATAGTGTAGGAAGCCAGTTATTGGGATACAGGGAGGCATACTGCCTTTAATCCTTCAGCATGCATTCCTTGAAGAATCTGCCAAGCTTTTGTGACATGGTGGTGATTACCAAACCTTTTTTTTTTTTTTTTTTGAATAGGAACCATTTAGTCTGCCAGTACTGTGGAAATGGCTGCATTCACTACACTAGAAATCCATTAGGAGCCTCGAGGTTTACAAGGAGGATGGCAGTAGTTATCCTTTGTCCTCACAATTCTATGCAGTTTGAGGCAAGCCACCTGAGACAGGGGAGAAAAGAGATGGACGACCGCTAACACCCTCAGAGGGTTAGCGCTGAGATAGCTCACACCATTTGACTTTCCTAACAGTTCTATGAGGTCAGTGATGTCTTGCATCTGTTTCCAGAAGAGAATGTGGGGTGCAAGAAAGATTAAGAGCAGCAGCAACATCAACAGTAACTGAAGGTGATAAAATTCGATACACATGTAAACACAAATCCACACTGTATGGAATACCCGAAGAAAATATCCCTCAAGGTGAAGGGTGCTCTTCTCTGGAAAGAGGGTCATGGAAATTTCTGGGTTGTTTTCTTTCTCTCCCTGGCCCCCATTACTTCTAGTGCTCTCCAGATCTTCTGCATAACCATAACCATAACTTTGTAACTTTTGGCTTAGTCAGGGTTGCCAAGCCAGAAGGAAAAGGGATTCCCTGTGATGAATTTGCATTCTGTCATAGCCATGTTGTTTCCTAGACTGGCTCATCTTTTCCTCCTATGGGTGTGTGTGGTATGGTATGGTGGTGATGTATGTGTGTGTGTTCGTGTCTGTAAAGGTGCACATGTGAATCCAGGTGCATACGTATATGTAGGCCAAAGGACAACTGTCTCAGTTAGGGTTTCCATTTCTGTCAAGAGACAACATAACCAAGCCAACTTTTATAAAGGTAAACATTTCATTGAGGCTAGCTTACAGTTTCAGAGGTTTAGTCCAGAATCATCATGGCAGGAGGGATGGCAGCATGCAGGTAGACATGATGCTGGAGGAGGCAAGAGTTCTACATCTTGATCTGAAGGCAGCCAGGAGGAGACTAGATTCTATGCTGGGCAGAGCCTGAGCATAGGAGACCTCAAAGTCCACCTACACAGTGACACACTTCCTCTCACAAGGCCACACCTCTTCCAATCAGGCCACACCTCTTAATAGTGCCATTCCTAGGGCCAAGCGTTCAAGCACATGAGTCTATGGGGCCAAACTTATTGAAATCCCCACAACAACTTTAGGAGTCATTTCTCAGTACCATCTTTGTTTTTTTTAAAGGCAGGGTCACTGGCCTGAAGTGAGCTATGCTGAGTGGCCAGCAGGTCCCAGGGAACCGCCTGTCTCTGCAGCATCTTCAGTGATGAAGTTGTATGCATGGACCACTGCATGGACCACTGAACCAACACACGGTTTTAAAAGTGGTTTCCAGGAAATGAACCTCAGGTCCTCATAGTCACATGCTTTGCCAAGGGAGTCCTACAGACAGTTTTCATAGAAATCAGCTGTTCTCACCTGGACTGGAACCTGATGAGTGAGAGAATGTTTTCCAAAGAGACATTCACTATCACGTAGCTGACAGAGACAGCTGGAAGGTATGGCGTGCTCTACTTCCACTCTGCTCTCTTCTGTGCAGATGCATGAGTAGGAGCTTCAGTACTCTCTGGCTACCTTTGTTTTATTGTGGTGGTAGAAAAGGGTTCGATTATGAGGCTAGAGATAAAACTGGGTAACTTTCAGTCCATCGGAAAAGCACTGGCGACTTCTGAAAGCACAGTACTGCCAGAAAGGAGCACCCATTGTGGCTGATCTAGGAAGAGAATGAAAATGCACAAAGCACACAAGCAAAATAAATAGAGTCATAAATCAACGAAATGGGATTGACTTGGCCAGTGGTTCAGCTAAGTAAAAAGGCAGAACAAGACATTGTTTTCTGCTTATGAAGAATGCACAAGAAGTTTAAAGGAATGCAAAAAGCAAGGTAAACAGAGCACACACTCTCCTGGAAGGATCACCGCCACAGAATGGAAACAGCTCCATCATCTTGAGAAAGCAATCTGGTAGGATAAATGCATCCTGATTTTAAACTATTGACTCCTCAAGCAATTCTGTGTTTATAAACCTAGACTACAGGCAATAGAACCCCAGGATATACACGCAAGTGTCTGTAGCAGGAAAGGAGAGCTGAGAGATGATGTACCATTAGTGGGGAAATGGAATAAAAAGTGACGTATCCAGGTGACTTAGGGCACCATAGAGAAACAGAACTAGTAACACACACACACACACAATATATACACTATACATAATATGCACAACACAAATACACACACACATATATACACACCATATATACCACACACATATATACATACTATACACATACACACACATATGTACACACATGCACACCATACATACCACACCATACACATACACATCACACACATATAGGCACCGTACACACTCACATACATGCACATCATAACACCACATACACTCATACATACACACCATATACACACTACACACATTCACACCATACAGACACACCACACACACATCATACACACCACACACACACACATACTACATGCACACATACATGTATACCATACACACATACATATATACCATATACACACATATACATGCATACCAAACACACACACACACACACACCACAAATACAAATACACACATATACATGCATACCACACATACATGCATACCACACATATGCACACACACTGTTTACACAGGCGTTGAGTAGATTGGCTTACAGACTCACAGGCTGGATAGTCATCAGTAGCCACCTGTATGCTGGAAAGCAGAGAATACAGCAGCTTTTATGTCCAAGGAGATGGGAGCCTCATTACTCCCAGGCCAAGGCTGAAGGATTGATCCTTCCTGGAGAACTCCTGGTGTGAGTCCTCACTAGAGCCCGAAGAAGCAAATCTGCTGCTCAGAAGCAAGGCAGTAGCAATATACACACTTGCTCCTCGGTAACACCCTGGCTGGATTCCTCCTCCCCAGCTTTCTTCTACTGTGTCCTCAGCAGACAGAGCAATTCCATGCATGCCCAGGGTGGGTCTTTCCTGCTCAGCTATCATCCCGTATCAGCTATATCTGGAAACACCCTGCATGCACCTAAGTGTGCTCTGTTAATGTGGTCATGGCAAGCGAGATTAACCATTACATCATGCCATGGAATACTACGAGACTGACTCTGCCCACTGCACCAAGAGGGCCACAGTGGGATACTATTCAGCTGTTAAGGAACTTGACATTGAAGAACACAGACTAGAAAAGAGATAAGCATAGGGTAACAGTTAATGCTATGTTCATATTGCTAAACTTTTGGAAACCAACACTTAGCTATAGAGTTTTAATTATGTATAGCCATTAGTTATTCTCATTGCTGTGACAAAGTGCATGAGAAAAGTAACTTAGGTTGGAGGGTAAAGTCCACCATGAGAAGAGATATGCAGGGTGGAGAAAGCGTCGTAGCTTTGATCACAGGAGTTGGAAGCAGCTCCCATCCACATTGGGAAACACATAAGGGTGAGTTCTGGTGCTCCATCCACTGGTTTCTTTTTATTTAGTCCACATCTGAGTCCAAAGGGCGGTACCCTCACATTCCAGGTAAATCTTCCAGTTCAGTTAAACATATCTGGAAATAGCATTAAGGACACACCTGGAGCTGTATGACTCTAAATCTCATCAAGTTGTCGTCGATCAGGGTGAGCCATCACAGTCATCAGAAGCTATGTATAATATAGACATAGTTTCATAGAGTCTTTGATGTGCTTATTGCTTAATGAAAAAATGGCTTATGGAATGGCAGCCAGAGAGAACTATCAGCAACAACCTAATGACTCTCAGAGCCAATTGCAGTGTTATGTCAAACAGCAAACAGTTCACTTAGAAGCACACAATAAACAGAGGCGTTGCTTTGCCAAATAAATTCAATGGTGCCTCTGGCAGTTCTTAGAAATTCAGGAAGACACAATGAATTTAAAATTGAAAGTTAGCTTTTGCTCACTTTAAAAGATTTAAAAACTTACAAAATCAAAGAAAAGTTGATATTGGTTATGAAACTAGAAAACTAACTGTCTCACCAATTACTAGAAAACAAATCCAACTGTAATCAAACCAAATACCTTCCCCTGCCATAGAAATTAAGAAGCAGAGGCTGGAGAGATGGCTCAGCAGTTGAGAGTACCCATGTGTTGGGGCTCACAACTGTCTGTAACTCCAGCTCACCACACCTTCTTCTGGCCTTGACAAGCACCAGCATACACATACTGCAGACTGCACAGATGCACATACCTGCAGACTGCACATACTCACACACAGACATACGTAATAAATACAATTTAAATAAATAAAATAAATCTTCAAATAACGGATGGATTAATGAGCAGAGCATTGAGACAAAATGAAAGCCTGACTTACTTCTATTCATTCATTCATTCATTCATTCATTCATTCATTCATATTTTTTTAGACAAGTCCTCACTATATAGTCCAGATTGCTCTTGAACTCATGACTCCCTGGCCTCCACATCCTGAGCTATGGGGACTACAGACCAGTGATTGTACACAACCAAAGGTAAAGAAGACTATTCTTAAGCAAGTCAAGAATTTCAGAGACTAGAAATCAAAGAGAGTAAATCCTAAGCAGACACATGTAACTGAACACTTTAACAACAAGGAGGCCTGCCTGGAGAGAGGGCTCAGGAAGCAAAAGCCCTTGGTATGTAGCATAAGAACCAGAGTTGTTAAACACCCATATAAAAAAGCTGGGCCCAATTGGATGTGCCTGTGACTTGAATATTGAGGAATGGAGACAGGCCTTTCCTGGAACTCACTGGCCAGCCAGCCTAGCCAAAACTTCAAGATTTGGATTCAGTTATAGAGCATGTTTTTAAGAGACTAAAGCAGAGAGAGCTCAGTAGCAGAAGATGGTGACCTCCTTCTCTGCACTCCCACCTCCATTGTTCAGCAAGAGAGTACATCCCTGTACATTTGTGGACATGTTCTACTCCTGCTCACCCAAACTCTAAATAGACAACGGCGCTGAAAAACATGTTGGTAAGGCAAAGAACAATGCCTGACAGCATTGGTGGTGGATAAAGAGTTCTTGGAAACTGACGAAAAAGGAAAAAGAAAATCAAATAGAAAATGACCAAAGAAGGTAATTAGGAATTTCACAAAGATAAAAATGAATCTACATGGCTAAGAGGACATACAAAATACTAGAAAAACTCTATTCAGTAGGGGAATGTAAGTCACAATAACAGAATTTATCCCACATGTGCGTTCATGCTTGTGGAAACACTTACAAGAAATATGGAAACATAAGTAGCTAGTGACGAGTATTGCCTTGGAATCGCAGCTCGTGTCGAGACAGACCACAGCAGGCCGATGCAGTTCCACGTGAGAGAGCTTTATTGTGGGGGGCAGGGGCAAAAAGGGGGTGACAAAGATGAAGGGAGAAGAGTGAGCAAAGCAAAGGAGGATCTGTCTTTATTTAGGCTGTGACGTAACCGCTCGCTCGCAGGTAGAGGTGGGAGATGAGCCAAATGGACACTGGGAATATATGGCGATTGCCATGGCAACAAATGCTCCGGTCCCTGTTACCTATGGGTGACATCACCACCATCACCACATTCATAGGCAATATGCAAAGCTGGTTCCTGATACCAACAACAAGACTTTCTAAATAGAGTGTGTAGCATGACAGTGGAGTCACATCTCAAACACGGGTCTCAAAATTCATCTTTACTTGGTGAATTCAGGAAAATTCTTCTAGCATGGAGATGCCTACGAGAAGGCACTCAGATCCATGGCCAGGAAGAGGGAGAAGTGAAGAATCTTTCCAGTCAGGACCCCTCCCATTGGCCCTCCTAAGTTTGTGAGGGTGTTTCAGTACTGGGTCTTCATGGGAAGATATGGTTTGGTCATTGACGGAGGTTGACATTGGAATCCAGGACACACCCACGGAGAATAAACACAGCTTTGAAAGTTGTTCCTGTTAAAGTCATGAACTAGAGAGGCCCACAGACTATGCAGGCTCTTGGATGAGTTCCTCTCTATTTTTACCCTTTGGAAATTGGCTTCAGAATATTCTGAATAGAACATTTTTATGACCTGAAGTAATCTGGTGGAGTAAATAGAGTGGTCCAGATGAATGGTCTGGAAGAATAAAAGAAGCTGACCATTTTCAAAGGCATTGCACATGCTTTAAATACATCTTAATCTCGGGCTGCAGAGATGGCTCAGTTACTAGGGGAACATGCTGCTCTTGCAGAGGACCTGAGTTCAATTCTAAGTCCCTATGTCAGGCAGCATAACATCACTCACCTAGAGTTACAGGGACCACTTTTGAGTGACAGGTCTTAGCAGAGGGAGGGGCTCAGTGTTTCTGAGATGGTGGTCTGAGGGCTTGAGACATCTTCTCATGTAAGTTACTTGAGGAAATCCCCTTCTCTTGGGTTTAATTTATTCTGGAATATGACTTCAAAATGATATATTGTTTCTTGTACCAATAAGACCTTATAAATTGGCAACTTGATAATTCCCAGCTCATTCATAGTCAGGAATTTCTGTTGATAGAATCCTTCTCTTTCATATATATATATATATATATATATATGTTTATTTTCTGTAAATATCATTATATGAATTAAATAGTCTCCTTTATACTATACAAGAAACAGCAAACACACACACACACACACACACACACACACACACCTGGGCAGGCAGAGTAAACCAAATGTTCTCATCAGACAGAAGGTCACGGAAGTTGTTTGTTCAGCTGTGCAGAGTGGAGTTGAGCCCCAGTGCAATGGCTTTCTGGGATGCTTAAGCAGGAATAGAGATGCTCTTAGGGTCACCAAGAATAGATGAGGGAGCAATAGAACCCTCATAGGATCAGAGCAACGGTGCCCTCCAGGACAGGAATGTGGTCCAGGTGAGTGATGGAACTTGGCTCTGGTTCAGTGGGGACAGTGAGCCAAGGACTTTTACTTTGATTCAGGACTATTCTCTATATTCATTCTACTTGACCTTTGGTACTAATGTGATCCTTAATATTTTTGGAAAGATTTATTTAATTAAAAATGTGTGTGTGTGTGTGTGTGTGTGTGTGTGTGTGTAGTGCCTGTATGAGTTTATGGGTACGTGGGCCAGATGCCCAGGAATTGAAATGGTAGGCAGTTCCGAGTCGCACAAGGATTCTCTGCAAGAGCAATAAGTACCTTAACTGCCGACCTATCTGTCCAGCCCCGAATAAGTTTTTTACATCAAATCTGTATTTTTTTTTCTTTGAAACAGGGTCTTACTGTGTAACTCTGACATGCCTGGAACTTGCTGTGTAGACCACAGTGGCCTCCAACTCACAACTGAGATGCAGCTCCCTCTGTTGCCCCTCCTGTGTCCCTCCACCACCCCTACCCGCTGGATTAAACGTTTATCTATCAGCTGACATCTTTTAGGTGTGGCTTTTCTTTTACATTCAGGATCCTGGGTGAAGGGAGAGTGTTAGTTATTTTTCTTACTGCTGTGCCAAAAGCCTAACAGACCAGCTTAAGAGGAGAGGGGCTGGTTTTGACTCCCAACTTAAGGGTATATGGTCAATCATGGCAGCATTGGCTGGGTCTGTGGCGGTGGGAGCTAAAGCATGGCTCATTACATCTCAGCAGACCCGGGAAACAAAGAACAGAAATAGAGCAGAAGAGAACAGCTGAGTATAGGAGTCCGGCGGGGCTGTAACTCTTCAACCCTGCATCTGTTCTCTTACATCTCCCAGCTAGGCACTGTATCCAAAACATTGTCCAGACTTGCAACACAGACCCACCAGATGGAGACCAAGTGTTCAGATGTGGGAGTTGGGGGTCATTTCTCATTCAAACCACATGGGAGGTGAAGTCAGAGGGGGCAATCTGTTAAGCGGCAGCCCTTGTTACAATGTATCTCTGTTCTTTGTACCCAGGCAGCTGCACTCCCCAATCCCGACCAAATGCCCTTTCCTGGTTAAGTTTAAAGGGCAAGGTTTTCTGTCCACAATATTTCCAGATTCCTAGTGAGACAGTCTTATGTTCAGCTTTAATTTATTCCACCAGAACCCTTGAGGATCACTGAGGCGAGCGAGTGGGTGGGTGGGGCCGTATTAAAATAGATCTCTGGGCTCTACCCAGAGACTGCAGTTTGGGGGCTGGAGAAAGACCCTAAAATTTGCATTTCAAACGATGTTCCAGGTGAAGGGGGCTGCTAAAGATCTGTGGACCACATGTTGGCAGCTAAAGAAAGTGGCTACTCATTCAACTGGTATGTATTTGATTTTGCCTCTGTGCTACATGATGTACAGGTGTTGGGAATAAAACAATAGAGAGAGAAGCAGACTGCATTCTGTCGCTGGTGAGGAGGCTGTTAAGCAAACAGTTGCATAAATATTTATTCTGTTGACAAAGAGGACATTACTAGACACTGTGCCAGCAAATAACAGGGACGGTGACTCCCCAGCAAGTGACATTTCAACTGTGTTCTCTGTAGATAATAGTTATACTTTTCATTCATTCATTTACATTCCCCATTGAAACAAATACATTTCACACTTTAAGAATGTCTTCAAGGATTACCCTAAAGCTCTAAACAGTTTGCTCTTGAAATGTGTGGATAATTCGGAGGCAACAATAATACAAGTTATATCTGGCTCTTCCTTCCAGCTCTATGCTCCCAGAAATAAAAGTCTGACTCAAAATATATTTACAAATACCTTGGCCATATAGCTAGACTTTTCTCATATTAGATTATAACTTAAATCATCCCGTTTATTTTAACCTACATTCTGCCACAAGGCTGATGGCAGGCCAGGTACCATGTGTCCATTTCCTCATATCTTCCTGTGCCTAGCTCTATCCCAGAATTCTTTCTGCCTCTCAGATGTTCCACCTCCTATCTCCTGCCTAAGTCATAGGCCATAGGCTTTTTAATTGACAGGTGGCACATCCATCCAATGGACAAGGTATTCTCTACAAACATCTGCCTTTGTTTCAGAGTCAAGGAGGTGATGAGAAGTCTGTAGGGCTTGGAGCGATGCTTTGTGTGTCCAGGAAGAGGTGACTCTTCATTCCCTCTCGGCCTCTGTAGAATGAAAGGCCAGGATTGTGGCCTCTCATTTCACAGTGGGAAACCAGACCTTGGGGGTCTCACAGGGTTTACCCCAAACAACTATCATGGGACTGGATTCCAGCCACAGCCAGGAATTTCCTCAGTACAGCATGTGCCACCAGAGGAGCGACATGTCGGAAACTGTGTGGGTTTGGAGGGAGGCTGAAAGGCCTGGGAGGATACCTGGCAGGCAGTAAGATGATCGGTGTGGTAAAAAGGACAAGAACATCTAGATGTGAGGTCTTGGGGAAAGCATTGTCTGTGAGAATGTAGGTATGACGAGAGTATGTGTTCTGTGACCGGGAGGGACCCATTAGATGAAGCCGTGAGAAGGTGATACCCAGAAGCCATCTGTCTTAAAATATATGGAGAACCATTGAGGGATTTTAAACACAGAGATGGTATTATTAGCAAGGATGTGAGATTTGAAGGGAGACGTTTCTTGTATTCAGAATTACTGTTCTCAGAGAACACAGCTGAAACATCAAGCATGCACACACATGCACACGAGAGAGAGAGAGAGAGAGAGAGAGAGAGAGAGAGAGAGAGAGAGAGAATGTGAACACAGAATGAGTGAACATTAATTTCTTGGACTTTGTAAACATCTTAAGTATTCCAGTGTCCGGAACACCTGCTAAGAACACTGGGTGGGAGAGCAGACTGGAAAGCTACAACCTTTCATGCCCCTGAGACAACAAACCAAAGTTTCTTGTTCTTGATATGACTCTTGGTGACATGACCCCGGCCTCACACATAAAGTACCTTCCAACAAAATCACGCATCCCCTTTGTTCAAATACGATTAGTGGCCTTCAAAGACCCAGGAAAAGCCTGGGCTGGAATTCAGATAGCCACATTTACTCAGGGCCCCGTCATGGTCCATATTGTTTCTGTTAGGGAGATAGTCTAAGCCCCCTTGGTGATCTGGGTTAATAATTAACTGTGTTAAGTGACACTGATAAAATCCCTATATCCTGACTTGTGGTCAACTGAGTGTTGCTCTTCTGAGGACACGTTTGATCTTATGGGTACATTCAGACCTTTGACTACCTTTATCTCAAAGATTGGATCATCTTTTGTTTCTCACTGAGATCTTTGTGAACTAAGGAGTAGACACAGAAAAATTTTACCTATTTGAGGGACTGTGAGTTAGTGGAAGGTACTTTAAATGGCTTACTGATTGAACTGAATTCATCAGGTATGAGTCCATTCCCCCACCCCACCCAGTGGAACCAGATGTCCCTCCTTCCTCTGGATGAAACCTCGCCATCATCACCTGGGGCTGAGGTGGGGAGGAACACAGAGCTGTAGCATGGCCTTCATAAAGTTTCAGAAAGTTCTGAAGTTGAGGTGATGATGCTCACAGTTATCCCAAGAGGTGATGAAGACTTCGAAGTCTACTGTTTCACCTATCAGTCATTGGTTACTGTCTTCCCAGAAAGGATATCAGTCTCTAGGCAACTGGCAGCCCAGGACCCTGAAGGCTGCACTGGACCAGCAGAGGCCAAGTGTTTAATCTGCATCAGGGTATACAGACTCTTTCACAGGGGAGCTGCAGAGAAAAAGTATATGCAATCCTACCATGTGGGACTGTGAAAGGATAGCTTGGTTTCTGGTGGAGCACTGGCTAGAGATGGTCGGAGACCCTGCAAGGGACGGCATACATTTTGCCACACTCCCAGACTCCAGGCTCCTGACATGCAGCCTAAGACCTCCATTGATCAGCACCTTTCAGTCACATAGGACAACACCCCTACCAACCCCTCCACAGGTAGTGGGTGTGACTACAGGCCTCAGGAACTCAAGAGATCTCCATATTAATGAGACACCTAAAGGCCAGAAGGCATAGTCAATTAAGCATTCCTTCCTAGACCCTCCTCCCTTCTCCCTCCCTATTTAACTCAGGTCTGCCCTGAGAAATGGGGGGTGGGGGTACAGCTCATCCACTTTCCACCATGACAATAAACCTTTTAAACCCATGTACTTCCTTGTGTCTTTGGGGCCCTGTTGTGAGGAACAGTGGAGAAGGCCTTTGACTACTGAGCCATGGCTTAATCTCCCACTAGAGGAGTTCTCTACGTTCCTGCCACGAAGGCCGCAAACTCAAGCAAGCTAGCCAACCCAGTCAAGTAACCAAGTCCTGGTAACCAAGAGTCTCTCACCCCTCGGGGCACCACCAGAGATCTCCTCTCGTCCCTATTAGCTGCGGGCTGGTCCAGCCTGTATGCCCTTGAATCTCGTTTCTTCTGAAGCTCCCAGCAGTGTCTGGGAGCCCAAAGACAAAGACCACCGGTCTTCTGATCAGCTGCTTTGGCCTAGAGACCCCCACTTGGGAGCTCTGCGCCCCCCCCCCCCACCGCGGGACTTCAGGCTGAGATCTCCCCGTGGCTTCTCAGCCCAGTGTCTGCCTGGTGCCTCGTAGAGGGAACTCAGTCATCTGCCTCCCTGAGCCGTAGCAGACACTCAGGATCCACAACCCAACCCAACAGGACCCACGCCCACATTCGAGCTACAGCCCCGGACTACCACACTGGAGAGGTGCAAACCTGGTGCCTTCTGGAAGATGTGCAAATGAAGAGTCATTACCAATGGGTGTCTTGGGGGTTTCTTGCAGGCATCCTCACTGAGGACCTCTGGGTACCATTTTCTTCTGTAGAAATGCCAGTTATACTGGCTTGTGTGCAACGCCCCTGCATTTGGGAATTTGCTTCTCTGTGTGATCCTTTGTCTTGGGCCTCAATCTTGGTGACCAACCCTCCAGGTTTGTCCAGCACAACCCTGGTTCTAGCATAAAAAACAAACAAAACAAAACACAAAACAAAACAAACAACAAAAAAAACCTTTGTGCCCCTGGAAACATTTCAGTCTACATTCAAAGAAAATAAAATGACTCCCTCTGGATGTGTGACTTTGTCTCATGGGGAATGTGTGTGTGTGTGTGTGTGCGTGTATACATGGTTGTTTCAGGTGCATGTATATACGCATGTTTACTTATATAAGCACATATGTGTGCGTCTGTGACCCTACTCACCATTATATCTCTGCAGAAACAGGAGTGCAAGACTATTTAACTCAATTCTGAAGATAACTTGAACATTTTAGCATGTAATGGGACCAAACAATATGCCCGAGTTGTGGAATGGGGTCACTCTAAAACATAAGGACCAAAGACAATTGGACACACATTTAAACTTTTACAAGAAGGTCGTGTGGGGCTGGAGAGATGGCTCAGAGGGTAAGATTGCTGTTTGCTCTTCCAGAGGTCCTGAGTCCAATTCTCAGCAACCACATGGTGGCTCACAACCATCTATAATGAGATCTGGTACCCTCCTCTGGAATGCAGGCAGAACACTTCACACACAATGAATACATATTTAAAAAACACACAAACAATCAAAAAACTAACAACTGGCTTTCCCCGGGCAAAGGCCTGATCTGTATCTCTGATGATTTCTGTGGTGTAGATGTTCCCACCACGGCCAATATGTCACTGAACATGGAATAGGGAGAGATACTGAGGGAGTTCTGAGCATCTGTGAGACGAAGGGTTCAGACATAAGTAGATTCTAAGACTGGACAGATGGGGAGGAAAGGGAGGAGCCTTCAAAGGAAGCAGCTGGAGCGAAGAGCAGGAGAGGAAATGGGGGGAAAGGTCTAGGAGCTGAGCCATTAGAAAGTAGCTCTGCAAGCTGGAGGTTTACTCAGATGCAAAATTGCAGCTGCCACAAGGGATTCCACGACTCAGACATATTGTTTGGTACCATTAGGTGCTAAAATGGTAGAGTTACCCTCAGAATTAAACTAAATAATTTCACAGTAGTGTTTGTGCAGGGATATAATGGTGGGTAGGGTTACCAGGATGGACACGTATGTGCTTATACATGTAAACACAGGTATATACATGTACCTGAAACAGCCATGTTCGTACACATATATACACATTCCCCCGAGACAAAGCCACACAGCCAGACAGGGGGAGTCATTTTATTCTCCTTGAATATAGACAGAAGCTATTAGAGAATGATGTCATTTCTGTTTGATTGTTCAAGGACATCTGAGGGATAAGAGACTTAGGAGAGAAACATCCTGCCCCAGTCTTTGAGGCTACAAACAACAGCGGCAAGACAGGAAAAAGTGTTCACATGAAGTCTGGTTCCTTCCACACTTGCTGACTAAAAGATTTTAAGTCAATGTTTATCCTTCAGGAAATACCTGGGAAGCAGGAATAGTTCTGTGTTGTGTCAAGGTGTGCATCCACTTCAGAAATGAGAGGCTTTGAGGAGATGACCAGTTCGGGTAGAGGCACCCCGAGTGTGCCCTCTCTTCTGGAGCAGTCCCTGCGTCGACAGAATGAGTGGCTGGTTTGCTTGTTTCTCATGCAACAATTCAGTTTGCAATTAAATGATGTGGCTACAAACTCAAGTGTGGTCCTGAGTCACTCCTCAGTCAGGCAAGACCACACCTCCCCAGTAGAGATCACTGTGAGGATTGGGAGGAGAGGGCTGGGGAGATAGTTCAGTCAGTAAAGTGTTCGCTTTACAAACATGAAACCTGAGCTCTGTCTTCAGAACTCACATTTTAAAAACTAGAAATGGTGGCTGGAGGTGCATGACTGTAATCCTAGCCCGGGAAGGAGAGATGAGTGGAGTGCTAGGGCCCTGGGGCCTGCTAGGTAATGTCAAGCCAGTAAGAGATGTTTAAAACAACAACAACAACAACAACTACTACTACTAAGGTAGATGGCACTTGAGGAATGACGTCAGAGGTTGAACTCTATCATCCACGCGGGAGTTCATGCTTGTGCACACACATACCTGCATTCACAGGATCAGATAGAAAAGCCGTACATGAGCATGCGCGCACGCTCGCTTATGTGTGCACCACTTACACAGAGGGCGGGGAGAAGCCACGGCATTAAGCTTAGCTTACCGTTATCATCCTCTATCTACCTACATTTAGAGAGAGGGAGAGGGGGAGGGGAGGGGGAGGGGGAGGGGGAGAGGGAGAGGGAGAGGGAGAGAGAGCGCTTTGTAGAGAGAGGCGGGAACAGGTCTTGTTTACAATGCAGGAAGTGGAACTAATTGAAGCAGAAACTTTACGTGGGGGGAAACTGGATCAGATGAAGAAGGAGACTGGATGAGGCTCAGTCTCACAGCGTGTGGGAGGCCTGGGGAGAAGCCGGAAAAGCAGCGGCAGGATGGAAATTCCTGTTTGTTTTGTGCTATTCTGCTAAAACTGTTTAAAAACGAATCTGTTTTCTGATAGAAACTTCTTCGTTACGGCAAGGCAGAATAAGCGAATGTTTGTGTGCTTCTGTTGACCTTTACCGAGAACCACTGAGGGCTGATTTCGTTAGTAACTATGGGAATAAATACGTGCACGTGGACCCATCTGCTGTCATGCAAAGACTACCACGGCTTAGGATCTTAAAGTTAAGAGAAATAAGTCTAATACAGCACAGAGGCTTTCCTTTGGTTACATATCTTGTTTGGGGGGGAAGGGGAATGCAGATTCTTAGTTTGTAGTGCAGGCACTGGCAAAGACTGACGAATGCCGACCTGTGGTTCATAATTTTACATAAATATCAACTTGAATTTTGTGCTGGGAATCTTTCCATCAAGCTTCTGTACCTGGAAAGGTGCGAACACATGCCACATTCATAGACTTTTTCTTTTCTTTTTCCTTTCTTTCTTTCTTTCTTTCTTTCTTTCTTTCTTTCTTTCTTTCTTTTTGGGTGTGGGAGTATGCAGGCTATGCTCCAATGAAAACTTTAAAACAAATAAGGTTTATACAAAACCTGAAAATTCAGTTGTAATTTTGAAACCATTTAAACAAAAATATGTTTGCTTTCTGCACTATTGAGTTGTCTTCATTATTCTTTTTATAAATTTTTAATTTAAAAAAATTATGTGCATGGGTGTTTTACCTGCAAGTTTGTTTGTGGAACACATGTGTGTACCTGGTGCCCACTGAGGCCAGAAGAGCATATTGGATCACCTGGAGCACGGTTAGAAGTGATCATGCGATGCTTTGAGTGTTGGGAATTGAACTTGGGTCCTCTGCAAGAGCAGGAAGTGAGTGCTCTCAACCATGGAGTTACTATCTCAGTCCCTGCTTTCATTACCCCATGGGTCACAATTTGAAGACAAAAGTGGAACCAACCAGAGTTTCCAAATGCCTCTAAACACTGCCCCCCAATACACACACACACACACACACACACACACACACACACACACACTGTTTTTGTGAGGTTAAATGGACCCAGTTCAGATGAGAGAAAATAATAATAAAAGGCTTAGGCCTGTGACATCCTTCCTTTCCAGAATCAGTGTGATGATTATCCTAAGTATGAATCTTTGAGACTCTTGTAATGTAGAACCAGATTTGATTACATAAAACATTTAGTTCAACAATCACTCTTTGAATGGCTACCCGCGTTGGTGCTGAGCAAACCTCTGGTGGCAAGATCAACAGGACCTGCCTGGACATTAGGAAGTGCGGAGTGTGGTAGGGCAGCCAAGAGTCTAGCAGCCTCGAGGTGATACAGATCCCGCCTACATCACATGCACTGAGGAACATACTCTGGGAACAGACAAAAACAGCAATCCTCCTTGGAGCGAGAGGAGACACCTACACAGACTTTCAGGGTAGATGAGCTCTCTTGAGGCATGGGGAAATGGAGCTGGCATTCCAGACAAGGAGTAGTAAGAAAGATGGTTGAATGTGCACGTTCTGCCAGGAATAATGGCGGTTGGCACACAGCTGTGAGGCTCCAGAAGCCAGTGCTTCCGGCAGCCAAAATATGTGGTCCGGTATGAAGGTAGGATGTGGGCAAGACCACCCACTCTTCCCAGTGAGTCAGTTCATTTAGAAGCTCTTGAAATGTTACGAATCCTACTTTCTGTTTGAGGCCAGTGAGTGGGTAGAGTACATTGCTTGTTAACCTGAAAGGGCCTCTGTGTTCCTTGTGAAGTAGGATCTCACAGTGAGCCTGTTAGCTACATTCTCAATCTCACACCATCCTACTGCTCCAGGTTCACCTTCTACCACACACACTCACCTTCCTGGTCCCAACATGCAGCAGCAGCAGCAGCAGCAGCAGCAGCAGCAGCAGCACAACCGTATTAGAAGAAGCCCCTGCAATACATCATATTCGTTCAGGATAGATGATGCCAATGTCGTCTTAGAACTGAATGAACACCACTGATCTTGATGTTATTTGGAGAGGAATATATTAAAAAGTACTGGGATATATCACACTAATTCATCACACAATGCTATTATTTTGGAGTGGCATTGTGTTTATTGTAATGTTAGCTATGCAGGAAGATATAGCTGTCCCATTGGAGGCCTTGGTGTATACTATAAAAGTGGAAGTTAAATCCTGAAGATTTGGGAGCCAGCAACATCAGTGAAGTATTTAAAGGCACGCTGGAACACCTCATCAAACTAAAGGACAAATTGTTAAATGGTTCCTCACCACTCTGAAGGTAGTTCCAGGCTTAGAGGGTCTCTTCTTGTGGGACCAAAATGTTTCACATTGGAACATGTCCATTTTACTGGATACTGTGGAAACTGTAAGATTTGAATCAGGCAGAGTCAGAGGATGCATCTGCATAAGTCCAGTCAGAAATCCAAGCATTCCTACTACCTGGTCCATTTGATTCACCAGACACTATGATACCAAAGGTCTCTAGGTGGGGAAGGCCACCATTAGAAGATTAAAGCAAATTCAATAGGAGCATCTCAGTGTGGATCCATGAAGCATCCATAGTTCTGCAAAACTGTTCTACAGACTTTGGGAACCCATCTCTTAGTGCACTACTTGCCTAAGATAATGATGGAGCTTTTGTCCATGAAACGTTAGATGACTGTGTACTTAGAACTGTATATCATGCCCAAAGTCCTTTCAGACCCACTAACACAAAGGTTGTGTAGACTCAACAGCAATTTGTTATAGGATGGGGTAAGCCCCTCCAGGACTGCGAATAAGTATGGATAAATTGTATGAGTAAGCTACACCAGGAAGTATCCAGAGTCCCAAATGGTAGTGAGCACAAGACCATAGTACCCAGTGGTCCCGTTATGTAACGTACCATGGAAGCTCCTGGTCTGATAGAATGATGGACCTGAAAAGCAAAGCCAGTGCCAATTTGGAGAAGATGCCAAAAGAATGAATCACTGACATTAAATCCACATCCGAGATATTGTTGCGAAACAGACCCATAAAGGAATAAGTGGAAGTAGGAACAGCTGCTTGCTTTCTTATTACCTTTCAGAGCTTTGTGGGTATTCGTGATTCCTATCACAGGAGTGTAGGCCTGTGAGTGTCAGGCTTTTGTTGAAGAGTCCCTCTCCATCAAGGGACCAGCAAGTGTCCTTTTAGATTTCATGCTATGGCAGTCAATTGACTGTTTCAGTGTCCTTATTCCAGGATGTCAGACCACAAGACTAGATCACCAGAGTAGCAGAGGCCACACACTGAGGCCTGTATTCTGATCACCAGGGAGCAGCAGAGCTGACAATATAAAGTGTATGAATAAGCTACACTAGGAGATTCACGGAGTCCCAAATGGTAGCAAGTGCAAGATTGTAATGTCTTCTGACCCATTATACAATGTGTCACTGGGAAGCTCCTGAGAGGGAATGCATCCGAGCATGGGATGATCTTGCATCATGGAGCCCATCATTTTTCTTCCCTCAAATGAAGATGAATGGATACAGCATCATCAATGGGCTGAGGTAGACATGGTGGCCACACCTGTGATCAATTGCTTTCCACGTGTCAATGGAGAAAACGGCATTGTTTCAAGGAGCAAATACTGGAAAATCACATGAAGAAAATATGAATATCATAACCACCCAAAGAAGGCACATGCCAGAGGGCCTGTGGGAGTGTACTCTTTTCCTGCCTGGGACACGGGAATCAGTGAAAAAGCTCTCAGCTGCCACCACAGGGACAAGAGGTACCAGACTATCACCCGAAGCATAGACTAAATGCTCATGCATCCATGACATTGTAGACAAATGACTAGAAAGAGATAAATACCCTTTAAAGAATTCCAGATCAGGTGATATTCTACTCAGAGAGCAAAGGTAAGTTTCACTCCGACAGTGTGAGCAGGGCATGACAACTGCCATCCAGAGAAGACAGTGTGGGAACAAGAGAAAGAGCAATGGCAAGCAATATGATACCTACTGTTAGAGTGAAGTGACCAAGGACAACAGTAACGAGATACCAGTCGCATTGCTAGACTATATCCTTAATATAATGAGATTACAAATGCTCTTTACCTTTGAGGATTTTTATACCCCTACCCCTCACACTTCATCAAACTGACCTCACTATCACCATGAGAAAAACATCAGACAAATCCAAATTTAATGAGTAGCCCACAGAAGTCCCAATTAGTGCTATTTAAAATTAGAATAATTCTCACAGCCAAGAGGAGTCAAGACCTGATAATTCATGCTATAGGATCTGGGGTAGAAAACAAGGCAGGCAATATAACTAAGGAGAACACAGTAGATTATAGACCAGGAAATGATAATGTGCCAATCCTGTCTTCTTACCACGAATGGATACCACACTTACATAAAATAGTAGCAATAGGAAAACCCAGGCACGGGGCATACAGGGACTCTCTGTGTGCTTTGCTCAGTTTTTCTGTAAATATGGAATACTTCTAGAAACAAAAGTATTGATAAAATAAACAATATAACAAAAAATTAAACTTTGATCGTTATTTCAAACCATATAGGAAAGTTCATTCAACACAGAACAAAATGTAGAGTTAAAAGTATAAAACTCTTATATTAAAAAAAAAGAGGGCAAAAAAGCTTTGGATTTGTATACTAGGCAAAGATTTCCTAGAACATAAAAACTGTCATACACTGCCCATGTGCTGGTCATGGGTGGGGGATCAGCGGTCCCGGGGCATGTTGTTCAGTCGTGCTGGACAGAGCCGACCATGGAGAGAAAGGCTTCTCATCCCCCTGTCCCGAGAGCTGATGCACAGCAGCAAGGGGGGGGGGGGAAGGACACGAGTCAGAGAGGGCAGCTTAGAGGCGCTCAGGAGTCTTGACTTACATGAATCCGGAATTCACGAGGCATGTGGAGTTTTAAGATGCATTGATTTATTAACAGACAGCGGGATTGGGTGGTGTGGCGCTTTCACCGAAACATGTCGGAAAGGGTTTGTTTACATATTGGAAGTGGGCAGGGCTTCAGGTAATATGTAAATTTTGAGGCAGAGACCTGTTAGTCTCGTGACCTAGCGAGGGCTTTATGCTAGGTCTCTGGGTTTTGAGGGCGTGGCCAAACACCCAGGATTTTACAGTCCCACAAAAAAACACTAATCATAAAGTAAAAGCTAATGAACTAGACTCTGACAATTATAAAGAAAAATTTTTGAAAATTTGTTAAGAAAGTAAAAGCAAGTGAAGGGGTAGATGTAAGCGTTCTTGGTACACATAGCTGATCAAATCTTAAAGTAAATTAAGACCTCTTGCAACTTCTGGTTAGGTGTTTCTCAACTAGATCTACAGTCATCTGGGAAGAAGGAACCTCAACTGAGGAACTGCCTTGATCAGATTGGCCTGTGGCTATGTCTGTGAGAGGTGACCTTGACTGATGTGAGAGGGCTCAGCCCACTTGGGCGGTGCCATCACTAAGCTGGTAGGCCCAGGCTGCATAAAAAGTTAGTTGAGAGAAGCCTTGAGTAAACGAGTATACTTTCCTCATTAGTTCCTGCTTGAGTTTCTGCCCAGACCTCCCTCAATGATAGACCTGGCCCTGAAGGATGAAATAGACTCTTTCCTCCTCTGAGGTTGCTTTTGGCCATGGTGTTTCTCACAGCCATAAATTCAAAGCAAAGTAGAACACAAGTCAATGATAAGAAAAAGAACACTATAATTCAGCAGGTTAAAAAAAAAGAGGAAAACTTTTTATCTTATTAATGAATGGTTCTAGGTTGGTTCCATATCCTTCAGGACCAGAAAAGCAACTGGGATCTTTGCTTCATATTATACACAAACATCAGTTCCAAACAATGATTCAGTTTCATCCTGTTGCTGTAGAAAAACAACACTCTGACCAAGAGTAATTTAAGGGAAGGAAGAGTTTTATTTCAGCTTTTAGGTTGCAGTCCATCATTTAGGGAGACAGGGCAGGAACTTGAAGCAGATATTATGGCTAGGCACATTGCTTACTGGCTTACATAATCACAGGCTCATGATTAGCTAGCATTTTTATACATCCCATGACCCAGGGAATTGTGGCGCCCACAGTGGGCTGGGCTTTTGTACTTGACTAAAAATAAAGACTACATGTCTGCAGCAGACATGGCTACAGATCAGTTTGTTTTAGGAAATTCCTCAGTTAAGGTTTTCCTCCTCAGAAGATTCTAGGCCAGTAGTTCTCAACCTGCAGGTCACAACTCCTGTAGGAGGTCAACCCCTTACACGTGGTTACCTAAGAGCATCCTAAAATACAGTTACTTACATTATGACTCATAACTGTAGCAAAGTTACAGTTATGAAGTAGCATTAAAAATAATTTTATATTTGGGGGGGTCACTATAGCATGAGGAACTGTATTATAGGTTCATGGTATTAGCAGGGTCTAGAACCACTGCCTTAGGCTATGACAAGATGACAGTTTAACTAGTACAATGGTCATATTAAAATGTGAGCAATAAAACAATACTTTTAGAAGAATATACACGATATAGACCATATTTTCAAATAGCATACATATATGTATGCATTTGTATATATGTATATATAAGGCTTTAATGAATGAGTAAATAATCTAAGATAAAATTTCTTGTTTTTTTAAAAAACTTGAAAGACAGAACAAACAAATCATAATTTAAGAAAAAATAGTCTCAATATAAATTATCTAGAATGTACCAAGAACTCTTAGAGAATTAATATTCCACAAAAGATGTATGAAGGGCCAAAGAACATGTGAAATGGTTTCCAGCACATGTAGTCATCAGAGAAATTCACGTAAAAACCATGTCAGGATATTCCCTGTCGTTATAATTGCTGGTGAAAGTTTGAAGTGAGCTAACCACATTGCAAAGCAGTTTGGCGATGTCTTATAACATACCCTTATCTTATGACTCACTCTTAAGATTTATTTAAGACAAATGAAATCCTTCATCCGTACAAAGATTGTGCACATATGTTCATGGCAGCTTTGTTCATAATATGAAATGCCCATCTCAAGGTGAGTCATATATCTTGTGGTATATCTATACATCTTATGGTGTATCTATATACATTGTAGCATATCTATATATCTTGATGTGGTATGTGTGTGTGTGTGTGTGTTTGTCTGTATGGTGTGTGTGTGTGTGTGCCTTGTGGTATATCTACATCTTGTGGCACATCTATACAGATACAGAACAATGAACTGGTCCATAGAGTGACACAGTAGTAAGATCCTGAAAGAAACAAGATACAAATAATATATAATATGCTCTGATCTACCAGTAGGAAGTGAGGAGAGATAGTGAGGTTGGGCCTGGCAAGGGCTTTTGAAACCTCAAAGCCCGCCCTCAGTGACATACTTCCTCTAACAAGGCCACACCTCCTAATATGTCTCAGCCAGTTCCACTGACTCAGGACCAAGTATCCAAACGATTGAGCCTAAAGGGGCCATTCTCCTTTAAACCAGCACACTCAGAGAGTCACAAAAACAAGCAAAGACCTGAAAATAAGAGGGGGACCTTTTGTGATAATAAGGCTCTGCAAGAGAGGGAGAAGGGTGAGAGAGAGCCATGAGGGTTGGAAATGACCAAACCACATCATCACGGTGCATGAAGATTGTCAACAAATACTTTTTTTTTTGAAACCCACTCATTGTTCTTGTTTTATTTAATAATTTTACTACTGAAGATTTGCTCCAATGTTGTGACCAGGGTCCCACTTTCATATTTGTTCCTATGCTTGTACATAATCTGGTGCATACATTACAGTGCTGAATCTTGGAGGCAACAATGCCATGCACTCTTCTTCTTACCACACCTTTCCCCAGGTTTTAGCTCAGTCTTAGGAGGGATTATGTAAATGAGGCTTGAGAGCAGCTCCACTACTTCCTCTGCTGCCAGTCAGCCCCACTACAGAGGCAGCAATAGGCACAGGAGATGACCTAGAGATCACATGGTCTACTCCCGGGTTTCACAGAAAAAGAGAATTTCTATTCACACTGCTCTGAGTGGCCAGGCTGGAACTAGAATTTTGGATTCTTAATTCCTAGCCCATGAATCTTGATACCAAATGCTAGTGCTTCATGAGCCAGCATCATTGAGATCCATTAAGCAGCCAGCAGCCAGATGTGGTGCCCAAACATGCAGCGTTCACATGGCAACGCTTTAGGGGAAATAAAACATGCGTGATACCCTGAGCTCATCCAAATGAAAAGAAAAAATGTGCTGTGACTTTGATAATTCAGCACATAATGAGACAATCCACTGGAGGACATCACCTCCATGGCAGCTGTAAGTGGAGACAAAACATGTGTGTGTGTGTGTGTGTGTGTGTGTGTGTGTGAGAGAGAGAGAGAGAGAGAAGAGAGAGAGAGAGAGAAAGAGAGAGAGAGAGAGAGAGAGAGGGAGAGAAAGCGTGTGCATGTGTATGTTTGTGTGTGTGTGTGAGAGAGAATGTGTGCCTGTATATGTGTGTATGTGAGAGAGTGTGCATGTGTGTGAGTGTGTATGCATGTGTGTGTATGTGTGTGTGAGAGTTTGTGCATGTGTGTATGTGAGAGAGAGAGTGTGTGCATGTGTGTGTGTGAGAGAGTGTATGAGTGTGTGTGTATGTGTATGTATGAGAGTGTGTGCGCATGTGTGTGCATGTGTGCGTGTACATGTGTATGTGTGCATTTGTGTGTACACTCATTGTATGTTTGCTTAGATCTTGGCATAGTTTTTAATAGCTCCTTCTTACTCCCAAAAAGTCCATATTTAAAAGACAATTACATTATTATGATAATTACAAGGAATTTCTAAGGAATAAGCAATGTTGTACCATCTACTTATTTTTTTATTACTGGAAATACGTGGAGGGTTTGGGGTAACAAGCTTATAATCAACGTCTAAATCATGGTAGACGGGAAGAAAGGAACACACTTCTCTCTCTTACCATTCTGGAGAAAAAACATCTCAGTTGATTTATTCAAAAGGTTCTCAAAGATGATCACCAGAACACTACTTAATACAAGAGGAGTGTCACTTTTCTGGCCCCCTTGCTATCAAATCATAGTTGGCCAACTAGGAGTTTCCAACCAGGAACATGTTAAATGCTGAGCATGAAGGCACACACACTTGGGAGGCTGAGGCAGAACAATTGAAAGTTGGAGGCTAGCCTGGGCTATTCGGAAAGACGGTGACTTAAAGACATGGGGAATTCAGTATGATGCAGACTTGTATGGTGAGGTAGTCTCCCTCTGAGCTGACTGGAAACTCATCTCCTCACTCTGTGCGGTGATCTTGCATTCATTTAAAGAGTCTCCAGATTGGATAAGGTAATGGCCTCACTTCAAGATACACAGCTCTTCATGGAATATATGAGGATTAGGATGTCCACAGACACCCCAGGCAGAAGCAGGAGTTTCTCACTATTCTGTGTTGAGAATCCTGTGCAGTGTCACCTGAAACACTTCTCTGCAATTATGGTCAGGGAGGGGGATTACAAAGAGAAAAACTAGAGCCAGGTCTGTGGCACAGATCCATGACCCCAGTCACTCAGGAGTCTGAGATAGTTCAAAGCCAGCCTGTACAGTAAAGCGAGTTCGAACCCATTGTGAGGTGAGATGCTGTCTCTAAATGTAATACAAAAAGAGGACTGGGGATGCAGCTCAGGGTCCAGCATGTGCCTATGCACATAAGGTCTGACCAATATAAAGTGCAGGGTTGGGAAGTATAATATACGTGTATGTGTGTGTGTGTGTGTGTGCATGCACATATACACCCTTGCTGGGGGGGGGGGTGGAGCACGCCTTTAATCCCAGCACTTGGGAGGCAGAGGCAGGCAGATTTCTGAGTTCGAGGCCAACCTGGTCTACAGAGTGAGTTCCAGGACAGCCAGGACTACACA
The DNA here is from genome assembly GCF_004785775.1 of Grammomys surdaster. Taxonomy (NCBI): domain Eukaryota; kingdom Metazoa; phylum Chordata; class Mammalia; order Rodentia; family Muridae; genus Grammomys; species Grammomys surdaster. The sequence goes on along the minus strand of NW_021604601.1, from coordinate 3,051,724 downwards.
GAGAAACCCTGTCTCGAAAAAACAAAAAACAAACAAACAAACAAACAAACATATACACCCTCCACATGTACACACACACACATACAGAAAGAGAGAGAGAGAGAGAGAGAGAGAGAGAGAGAGAGAGAGAGAGCATTCTAGGAATTACAAACAAAAGTGCTCTCGTAAGAAGCTAGACAAGAATAACACCCTACCCCATCCCGCTCTTCCCAATTCTTCATCTCACAGCATCTGCTGTATCCTGGGGATGAGGGTGGAATAGGGGTCGGGGACTTTATCGTATAGTTGTTGTTACACTTGATGCTTTTACTTGATTGTCTTCTCAACCAGACCAAGGCTGTCCTCTTCCGTATCCTCAGTGTGTGGCTTGGTCTCAGAACAGATGGAGAGCAGATGACAAAGTGAACAGGTGGTGTCCCCCTTGCTCCCATGGGATCCACAACCCCTGCCCTGTTTTTTGTATATTTTTTTAATCAAGAGAGGGAAGCAGATCACTCAGATGAAACTTCCTTGGGGAGAAAGTACATTCAGTAACAGAGTTCTGTGTCCACGCGTGACATCACAGGTAAAGCAGTGAGAAGAATTAAAAAAAACCAAGCAGATCCTTCTACGAACGGCATCTTGGGTGTGTCACATGCAAACACTCACGGAAGAAAACATGCTGTCTACCAGGTGGGCAGTATCATATGACAATTGTACAAGCCAGAAGGACAGGTTCTTCAAATTGCAGCTCAGGGGGCTGGAGAGATACCTCAGTGGTTAAGAGCACTTGCTGCTCTTCAAGAGGACCTGATTCAGTTCCCAGCACCCATATTACATACATGGCTCACAACTGTCTGTAGTTCTAGCTGCAGAAGATCTTGTGCCCCTGGCCTCCACAATGAGCCCCAGTTATTTGCTTACTCTGTGTGTCTGAGCAAGAGACTTGGCCTCTCTGTGTCTTTGTTTCTTCATTTAAATAACATATAGGAATAAAAAAATCATCAACAATGCATACATACATGCATGCATGCATACATACATGCATACAGACATGTATGTCTGCTGTTAGGAGGCTGGGAGAAGTTAGTATGACTGAAGAGTCAGTGCCTGAATGTAAGGGCAGTTTTATACTGCTGTGGTTGAGTATTTGTTGCTGCTGCTATTAATGACAAGGGAGACTTTAGCTCCACACTGTCACTATAATCCCAATCAAGGGCTAGCAAGCATTGCCTCACTTACGTCACTCGCTACCTTCTTCCTTTCCTCATTAGTTGATAGTCATCTCTCCAGATTGTTGTCAGCCTGAGCTGCCGAATTCAGGGACCTTCTTCAGCATCTGTGTAGGGAGTGAGGCGGTGAGACGATGCCACCGCAGCCATAGACACTGTGGACGACAACAACTGTTCCTTTCATTGCTGAGTCCTAGATGGTCTGAGATGACAGTAACTGTGACAGCCACCTCCTCCCTCAAGTCTGAGTAAGAGTGGGTAGAGGAGGTGGGGAGGATGGTTTATGAGTCCTTTTCCTCAATGAGGCAGGAGCAGAGAAGGGGGATGGAGAGAGGAAGAGGGGATGGGGAGGGGAAGGGATCTGGATCCTATGGGAGCAAGGGGGACACTCTAGGCCACCCTTGAAACATTTCCAGTGACTCCCCCTTATAAAAACAACCCGGCCTCTTCCCCTGCACGGGCTCAGCCAGCTGTTTCCACTTCCGTAGCATCTGGTCACTTACTGAATTGTTTACTAACTTCTCATCCAGAACTTTTTAAACAGAGGAAAATCAGGAGCTTGTCTGTAGGAACCAAACGACAGAGATAAGGGAGAATTCAGTGACAAACAACAAAAAGGCAGAATTAGGTCCTAGAATCCAGGCTTGATCAGGATAGAATACTGATTGCCCTTCGAATCTATGGCTTCCCCAATCACTGAGAGGACTCAGCCCTCTCTATCTCACAGTGATGAAGGACCTAGTGGACTTCAGGTTTGAGTGGGCGATGCTGGACCAGGAGAACAGAGCTGCTACGGAACAACCTATGATGACAGTGGGAACAACATCATACCTGAAAGCCGACACCCGTGAAGCAGACAGAATCTCAGAGCTTGATTTCCTGCTCTGCCTCCTGGGAACTGTGAGACATGGGGTGAATTACTGACCCTCCCTGTGCCACAGCTTCATCATTTACCAAATGCGAAGAATAGTATTTGTAGTACTAACAACTTAAGCTTATCCCTGACTAGCTTACAAATAAATGAGACTCAGACTATGGTTATTTTATTTGGCTTTGACAATTACTGGGATCACCTCTAATCTACTCTTTTAACTGTTGGCCTGGCTACCTCCCCTGTGGTGTACCCCAGATACTTGCTGTTTCTCCTGGACATGCGCTCCTGGTCCATCTTCCCTCATGGTGGCTTCCTCCTCCTGTCTCCTTCTTCCTCCTCCTTCTCCTCTGCTCTCTCCTCCTACAACCAGGTCACACCAAAGCCACCTACCTCTAATCCCTCCAGTAACTGGCTGTCACCAACATTATTTAACCAGTAGTTTTCAATCAAGGAACAAAGTTTGTACAACAAAAACTTGTAGACATGAGAAGTCACTCATAGGCCTAGACCTCCTGGTACAGAATTTAGCATTACAATACATAGCCATAGACCAAAACTCCACAAGTATTAGCTTCATAGGCTTGTTGTGGGGTAAATAAATTAATATAAAGCACTTCGAAAAATAGTGCTTGGCCTTTTCTATGTATTTCAGAAGAATCTGCTCTTTTTATTACAAGTACATGTAAGTTTTCACTGATTGTATAACTACTATAAGGGGCATGAGGTGATGCTGTTTGTTTATTACAATGAATAAATTAATTATATAATTATAAATTAATATATCTACCACCTGAAATGCATCTCGTGTTTCTGAGGATTTTTAAACTTACTTTTGGGGAGATATTGAAATGTCTAGTGGTCAATTATTTTATTTGTCCCATTATGTCTATTATCAGCTCCGTGTTACTATAACAAAACACCCGAGGCCATACACCAGCAAAGAATAAAGGCTTACTTTGACCCATATGTAGAATACAAGAGCAAAGGACACTCATCTTGACTCGAGTTTCTGTAGGTGGCATGTCTCTCTACTGTGAGCTGAATCCTCACCTGCTGAGAAGAAGCTGCATGTAAATTTATTTTCTTCCATGTTGTGATTTGAATGTGAAATGTCCCTCATGGGCTCATGTGTTTAAACATTTGGTCCCCAGCTGTCTGGGGAGGTTGTAAAATCTGTAAGTCCTAAAGGTTCTCAACCTTTCTACAGACCCTTTAATACAGTTCCTCATGTTGTGGTGACCTCCAACCATAAAATTACCTTGTTGCTACTACATAACTGTCATTTTGTTACTGTTATGAAGCATAATATAAATATCTGATATGCAGGATGTCTGATATTTGACCCCCCAAAGGAGTCTCATTCCTCGGGTTGAGTACTACTGCTTTAAGAGGTGGGGTCTTGCTGGAGGAAGTGGGTCATGTGGAGAGGGGCTTGAGGTTTTATAGCCCCTTTGGATTTCTCATGTGCTCTCCGTTTCCTGACTATACATGTAAAGTGAGCAGCTGCTTCATGTGGCTGTCCAGCCACAGCGGACTACACCCTTAAGCTATAAGGCTTAAGGCCTTCCCTCTTTCTTGTCAAATACTTGGTCACAGCAGTGAGAAAAGTTATTAATACTTTTTCACAAAACCTTGCTCATGCCAGGTAGGAGGGAGGGGGTGTGTTGTGCAGGAAGTCCCTTTCAGGATTTCCTGGGGTTGAAGACTGAATACAGGGTTTCCACCTTGTCACTTTGGCAGCCTTTTTCATGGGTCTCAGTGAGTGGCACTCTGGGGTCTTGTTCACATGTAGAAATGGTATCTGCTCTGGGTGGCTTCCATGCCATATGCCTTGGGGATTAGTAAACACTAAACTAAAAACTAGATTAAAACTAAATTAAAAAGATCTTGTTGGTCTTTTGCACACCTAGTCATCTAATCTGATTTTCACTGAAAACATATGTATGTATGGCTGAAAAACTTTGAGACTCCAGTAAATATGGTCAAGTACTCCCCTGCCCCCAGCACACACACACTCAACATCATCCCCATGAATTGCTTATAGGTGATAGTAGAGAGAATCTCTTATAAGCATTGCCTGTCAATAAAAAAACCAATGGCCAATGAGATAAAGCAGGAAAGAAGAGGTGGGACAATGATAGGAAAAGAGAGGATTCTGGGAAATAGTGAAAGCATTAAACAGAGATTCTAGAGCACTCATGAGATGGGCTCAGGCAACAGATGTAACCCAGCAAGTACATGAATTCAGGGAGATTCAAGAGAGAGCCATCTGAAGAGAGTCACAAAGAGATGGATGGATGGACTCAGGACAGAATAAGGGTGATTTAAAGAGACACCTTTGTGTGAAAGACAGGAAGGAAGACGGATACAGGGACTGAAGAGAGGTAACTAACCAAGTGGTAGACATAGTAAAGTTTGAATGGTTTAAATAAGTTATGAACTAGTCAGGGTATGAGCCAAAGCTTATGGCCTAGGTAGTTATTAATAAATAATTAGTCTCAGAAATGTCATTCCAGAAGCTGGGATTAGGAAAGGAAAAAACGGGTTTAATTATTTTTACAGGTGATCATTAATGGTTGCAAAGTTTTTGAGGCTAAATTAGCCTCCTGACTTCACATAGAACTTTTGACACCTCCATGAGTTGACCCCGCCGGGGTTTGGGGGGGCATCCTTATGGCTTTTAGCAGAGCTGGAAATAGGGAGAAAGTTGATTATCATTAAATGACTAACATCTTCCAACACTGTGTTGTGTGAACAGTCTACATGCTTCTTCATCCACCAGTCTCAGCCTTGACTCAGCCTTCTCCTCACATCAGCAGCAAGCACTGTACCAACTGAAGGAGCTTTCAAGTATGCATCCAGGCGTCGTCTGTCTGTGTGGCCAGCTCTGTTGTCCATGGTGCAGATTTACCAAGCTCAGCCTAGCTCTTGGCCAATCCCTCAGTTTACCTGGAGCCTCTTCCAATCTTCACAGTGCCTATGATTAGACAGATGTCTGACTACAAGTCTCACAGTCTCACCTCCCAGAGCCGGCCACCCTTGGAGAGAAGACAATTCAAGGGAACTGGATATGGAAGGAAGAAAGAGACCCACACCAGGTTCTTAACATGGACAACTAACATGGTTTCCCTCCTTCCTCCTCATGAATAATTGGAATGCACACATCTCCCCTCCATGAGTCTGTTTCCCTTTCATCTTTGAACCTGATGGACAACAGAACAGAAAGGTCCATAATACACATGGCCCACTCTATGGCTTGTTCAGGGAAAGCCATGCAAATTTGTCAGGATAGCACCAGGTAGTGTGAAATCAAGGCAAATGATTCATATATTCATTCGCTAGCTGCCCTTTGAGCGACTGTCAAGTGTGCTTGATACAGAACAGTGACCTTCACCTATCTACAGGGGGCTGGGCCCCTGGCTGTCAGTTTACATTTAGGCAGCATGAGTGACTCCAGAGAATCCTGATTTCTTATGCATGAACTGCTGACCCCAGCACTGGCGCTGGAGAGGGACGGGAAGGAAGGTATCCTTCCACTGATTCAGGGACCTCCGGGCAGCCTTTTCCAGCATGTCAGCAGACTCCACACTGCTTTCCTCCCCTCCCTCTTCCGCCCTACCATTAAGCCCTGTCCCTGGAAGCCCTCTGCAATTGCCAGGAATCACAGACATTAGGAAACAATCCAAAAAAATGGGTGGCTACTTGGCATCCCACAGCCCAGTGGCCACACGTGGGCCCTGGTGTTGACTCTGGGTCATAGGTATGGAGACAGTCTGGTGCTAAGGAAGGAACCTGGGCCAGCAAGAAGACTTCAGTGACTCTAGAACCAAGCAAAGGCTGATCGAGGGGCAGGAAAAATATCCTGCTGTGTTTCTAAGTGGTTCTCATGCCTATGTAGTTTAAAGTCATACTTCCCAGAATTTGCCTGAGGGTTATGATCACCAATGTAGCAAATACAACAGAAACAAGGCTCAGGACAAGGTTATTCCCAAGAATGTCAACAAAACCAGAAGTCCCAATTGTCAACTTACTTGCCAACTGAGGGTGATGGGAAACAGCTTCTTTATTTCTCCCTTCCTTCCTTCTTTCCTTCCTTCCTTCCTTCCTTCCTTCCTTCCTTCCTTCCTTCCTCCCTCCCTCCCTCCCTCCCTCCCTCCCTCCCTTCCTTCCTTCCTTCCTTCCTCTCTCCTTTTTAAAACTTCATTGAGAGTTTCATACAATGCATTTTGATCATATGCAATGCTCTATTAACTCCTTTCAGATCCATCACCACCCAACTTTTTTATGTCTTCTTAAGTGCCCATTGAGACAAACTTGTGCTCTCTGCAGATTCTGGGACATATGGACTTGTGTAGCAAAGGCTTCACAGATAAAATGAACTCTTCCTTTTCCAACATCTATAAGACACCAATAGTTCCTTGGCTAGGAGTAGGATATTATAACTACCCTACCTCCGTGCTGAAATTTTGTCTGGCTTGGGTTTGCACAGATCTTGAGCATGGTGTCATAACTTCTGTGAATTCATGTACGCAGCTGTCTTGCTGTGTCCTGAAAATACTCTTTGAATATAGTCATCCACTGTCTCTGGCTCCTATCTTTGGCACCCCCTCTTCTGCTGTGATCCCTGGGTCTTGGAAGAAGAGGTATGATACAGGTGTTTTATTTAGAGATGAGTGTTCTATTAAGTTCTCTGTACCTTGACAAGTCATGAGTCTCTGTATTAATCACCATTTATTGCAAATAGAAGTCCCTCTGATGAGGAGCGATAGGAGCACTCATTTATGGGTATAATTATAAGTCATTAAGAGTCAGTTTAATACTTTATTCACTTAGTTGAATAACAGTAGTATGTTCTCTCTGTAGGCCTAAGGCTATTTAGACACAGGTTCTTAGCAGCCTGAGGTCCCAAATTAAATAAATAACATCTTTCTTATTTTTTTTTTAAAATCACCATTCCATGCTGCAAGAAATATTTTGAATGCCTCAATTGAACAGTTCCCAAGCCTGCTGTTCTTGCAGAGATGGGCTGTTGCGATTCATTAGCTCCCTGATGACAGATCTCTGTAAAGCCACATCAAGCAACGAGGGACTCAGCTATGCAAGCAAACAGCTTTCATTCTCATTTGTCAAAGCCTTCCCAAAGAACAAGGTGCTGAAATCTTCCTGAGCTGGGTATCTTCCCCTCTCGGCTGCCTCTGGGCAGCCATTCCACCATACCTCACAGAGACAGAGGTCCTTGTTCTTGATTAATCGCAGATGCACATAGGAACCCACAAAGAGCTTTGTGTGCACCCACACGATATCGCTGATAGAGCCCATCTGTGGTGAGCAGTTCTGTCCCTAATTCACATCCTTAAGCTTATCCTGGGATTTGTGTGAGTGGCACTTGTCTCCACTGCCCACCCTTATCTGTGAGCCTTGGACACCTGGGGAATAGAAGTCTCCCCCCCCCACATATACACCTTTTAGTCACATTCATGAGTGTCCTATGTCAAGTGGGTATGTTGACTTTGCTTCCTGGAGCTAACCAATGAAATCACCTATTGAGAAGCTTTCTGCACTGAGGAAAGCAGACAATCTTAAGGAAATAAGTTAAAAGAATAGCATTTGAAAAGAAGATCAACCATAAAACATCTCCCAGAATTAGCTGGGGTTAGTACACTGATACAGTGCCTTAAGATTTCCTGTCCAACATCGACTTGAGTTCATCTGCCTTTAAAATGAGGCTGTTCACCAAACATCAGAAGGCTACTGGGCACCCATCCTGAGGAAAGGGTTGAGAAAGCTGCAGCCTTAAGGTACTAAAAGTGTTTAATTGGTGGTTTAATCTACTTGTAAGGCACAGTATGGTATTTCAGCTGGTGTCTATAATGTGTATGGATGGACGATTTCCACTGTCTTAGCATTCTCTTATGTTTGCAGATTTCAAGCTGCTCTATTCTGGCTGCTCATGAAATGTACATCAGGTTATGGTAGACTATAGTAACTCTTCTCTGTTATAGACACCTAGAATGTATTCTTTCTATATAACTTTCTATATAACTGTGTTGGGTACCCACCATCCAACCTCCTCCTGTGCTCTCTCCACACCGCCTTTACTAGCCTCAGGTAACCACAGTCAATGTTTTAAGCTTCTAAATGTAAGTAAAGACAGTATCTGTCTGTCTGTGCTTGGCTTATTTCACTTAACAGAGTTCTGTTGAGGCACATCCATCTTGTTTCAAATGACAGGACCTCATTAATTTTGTATGGTGAGTAAATAGCCCATTGCATGTATGTACCATTTTCTTTATCCATTCTTTTATCTAGGGGCATTTTGGTCAATTCTTCCTTGGCTATAAGGAGCAGAACTGTAATAAACATGGGAATGTACATATAGCTTTAATAAGATGATTTAATTTTTCAGTGGAGAATTTCTACCAGTTCTTTTTTAAAAGTTTTTTATTAATTAATTAATTTATCAACTTTACATCTTGATTGTAACCCCGTCTCTCCTCTCTTCCCAGTCCCACCCCCACAAGCCCATCCCCCTACTCTCCCCTCCTCTTCTCTGGGAGAAGGGGAGGCCCACTCCAACCTCCCACCCCTACCCCCCTACATGGGCACCAGCCTGCCTTAGCACATCAAGCAGCAGCAGAACTAAGCCTACGTTCTCTCACTGAGGCCCAACAAGGCAGTCTATCTAGGGAAAGGGGATCAATCCACAAGCAGGCAGCAGAGTCAGAGATAGCCCCAGCTCCAATTACAGGACCCACATGAAGACCAAGCTGCACATCTGCTACACGTATGTAGGGGACCTAGGTCCATCTCCTGCATGCTCTTTGGTTGGTGGTTCAGTCTCAATGACCCACATAGAACCAGGTTAGTTGACTCTGCAGGTGTTCTTGTAGTGTCTTTGACCTCCTCAGACTCTCCCAATCAATTCCCCATTCTTCCATAAGTCTCCCTGAGCTCAGTCTATTGTTTGCTGTGAGTCTTTGCATCTATCCATCAGCTGCTGGATGAAGCCTCTCAGGAGACAGTTATGCTAGGCGTCTGTCTGCAAAGATAGCAGAGTATCATTAATAGTGTCGGAGGTTGGCTCTCTCCCATGGGTGGGTCTCAAGTTGGGCCAGTCATTGGTTGGCCATTCCTTCAACTTCTGATCCATCTTTATCCCTGAGCATCTTGTAGGCAGGTTATTTTTAAAAATTTTTATGTGTGAACTTGTGTACACATGGTATATTTGTGTGTGCATGTATGTGCCTGTGTAAGACAGTCAACCTCAGGACTGTTCTCCAGGAGCAGCTTACCTTGGTATTTTATCTTAATTAAAATTAATATTTTTTATATCCCCAGTGCAGTTTCCTCTTCTTTCTCTCATCCCAGTTCCCCCACCCCATCCCCATAACACAGACACACAGACACACACACACACACACACACACACACACACACACACACACTCTTTCGGCCACTCTTCCTCCATTTTTCTTCAGAAAATGGCAGGGATCCCATGGGACACAGCATAACAAGTTACAATAAAACTAAGTACCACCCCTCCTATTAAGGTTGGATGAGGCAACCCAATAGGAGGAAAGGATCCCAAAAAGTAGGCAGACGGGATATCCTATTGGCTTAGAGCAATGGTTCTGAACCTTCTTCATACTGCAGCCCCTTTAGCATCCCTTGTGTTTGGTGACCTCTCTAACCATACATTTTGTTGTTGTTGTTGCTCCTTCATAACTGTAATTTCATAACTGCTATGAGTTGTAATGTAAACAACTGATATGCAGGATACCTGATACGTGACCCCTGTGAAAAGGTTGTCCAACCCCCCAAAGGGTCGAGACCCACAGGTTGAGAACCATTGGCCTAGAGCTCGCCAGGTGGGCTAGGGTGCCTAGCCAGCAAATCCCAGGGGTGCTTCAGTCTCTGTGCTGAGATTGCAGTTCCACCACATTTTGTTTGTCTGTTTGTTTGTTTTTGTTTTTTTGAGACAGGATTTCTCTGTGTAACCCTGGGCTGTCCTGGAACTCACTCTGTAGATCTGTAGACCAGGCTGGCCTCGAACTCAGAAATCCGTCTGCCTCTGCCTCCCAAGTGCTGGGATTAAAGGCAAGCACCACCACTTTTTTTTTTTTTTTTTTTTAAATTTCAAATGTGGATTCTGGTGATCTAACTCAGGTCCAGGCACTTAAGTGCAAGCATTTTACTGACTGAGCCATCTCCTCGGGCTCTACAAATACCTTCTTTCCTGTCAAAAAACTTTCCTGGTTAAACTTAGAATTTTTGACTGACTGACTTGTTTTGTTAATGTTCTTTAGCCACTTGATTGGCTATCAGCATGACAGTACCTCCCAGATTGTGCTTTCTGCATTTGTTCATGCATTTAATCCCCTGACTAATGAAAACCCTAATGTTTCTTCCCCAAAGGAGACGGATGGCTCATTTCTTCTTGTGCTGAGAAGAACTGACATTTGGTTCCCGTGCACAATTATACTACATTTAGATCATAATCAAGGGGTGTTATATGCCAGACCTTTAAAAAAGAAAAACAAAAGAAAGAAAAGTTAAACCTTGCCCCAAGGTACTGTCTGTAGGAGGATTGAGGAGTAGCTTCTAAAAGTCCATCATTTTCCATGCACGGTGGCAATGGTGCTCTACAGTTCTGGGTAGAGCTGACTGTGTGAGGCCGTCTGCTTCATATTTCACCAAGGACGAAGCCACTGTAGCCCAGAATTAATTCCCAGAAGGAATTAATGAGCTAAAATTGTATATTTGTGGACGTGTGTGTGTTGTGTGTGTGTGTTTAGTCTTCCTGGAGCACCTGGTAATGACTCAGTGGCAGGCCACACAGAACATAGAAAGATCATTGTGTATAAGCACTCACCAGGATGTTTCTAGAATGTGCTTCTGTAGGTGAACAAAGGTGGATATTATTGGGTCTCTCTTCACCAAAAAATAATAAAACTGATTTATTAGGCGGATTTGGAGAAGAGCCTAGAAAACTCTGTTGCAGAGTGAGGACCTGCTTTGAAATGTTTCTCTGTCCTGTGAGGCTCACTCGTGGAGTATCTTCTTTCCTCCTGTGCTGTTTGTGAAGTCATTTGTTTTCAAACAAAGTTGAAAAAAATTAAAACTCAGATAAGATCGTTACACTTGATATCAAGTGATGTGGTAATATTTAGGTGCTCTAGTATTTAAAAGGTTTGATCTATTGTAAATCTACCAGTAGTAACTATTTCTGGTGTGTGTGTGTGTGTACTTTTGAACTTGTGTTCAACAGAAATCAATCTTAGATCATAACAGCAAGTACATACCTGGATGAAGGTCATCACGGAACAATTGGGCCCTGACCTTGGCAAGCCCTAGGTGTGATCTCATTGTAATTGAGACACAAAGCCAAGAGGGCTTGAGTGTCTTTACAGAATGATGAGCTGAGAGTGGATTACACTTACTTTACAAAATAGACACTTGGCTGTCTGTATCCATGGGACGTCTCATCCAAAGACTCAATCAACACTGGATCAAACCTATTTGGAAGTGTTGAGAGGATAGTTTGGTTGGTAAAATGCTTGCCTTAAATGTAAGAAGGTTTGAATTCAACTTCCAGAAAGCATGTTTTTAACGAAAAGCTGGATATGGTAGCGCCCACTTGTAATCCCAGCACTGGAGAAGCAAAGACAAATGGTTCTCTGAGGCTTGCTAGCCTATTTGGGAAGTTCAAAGCCAGTGAGAAGCTCTGCCTCATAAAAAAGATGGAAAGTGCCTGAGGAACAGTACATAACACACACACACACACACACACACACACACACATACACACACACACACTTGGGGAAACATGTTTGTATCAAGGATGTACTTACTTTTTGCCATTACTTGCTCAGCAAACAGCATAAGTACTTATATGATATTTACATTGTGTCTGCTATTAGAAATAATCTGGAGATGGTTTAAAGTATACAGGGAAATACAGGTTCTGTGGAACTGCCATGCTACCTTATATGGAGGACATGAGTGTCTAAGATTGGGTATCTCAGAATGTCCTGGAATCAACCCTTTATAGACTTGAAGGGACCACTGTGCTTGGGTGGACTGTGAGCCAGCCTTGGTCTAAGGACTTTATATTTCTCATCTCTTTAGACTTCATAGATTTTTTTTTATCTCATTCTAATTTGAGGAAACAGAGAGATTTGTTGCCCGAGGTCACACACAACCAGTCCAAGATCCCAGAACCAAGGCCAACCAACTGGGCTCCCAACTCTTCCTCATCCAGCGTGCTCCGAGGGCTCCATGGATTCCAGATGATTCTGTGACCTTTCACACCTGGCTCAGTTTCTACACAGCCAACTGTCTAAGGTTTATTTCTATTGCTGTGATATCACAGCCTGACAAAAAGCAATTCCCGACATAAAGTCGACATTTTTAGCTCATCATCCTGGTTACAGTTCATCATTGCAGGGGAGTCGCACAGTAGCAGGGGCCCAAGGTAGCTAGTTAACGTTGTACCCATGGTCAAAAGAAAAGAGCGGTAAACCCATGCCTAAAAACACTGTTCATCTAACTCCACATGTCTATAAATGAATGTTCACTGGGAGAGTAATCTCCAAAATTGTTCACCTAGCTTTCTCTATTCTTAAACAGTGTAGAGCTCCAAACCCCAAAATGGTATACCTACTTTCAGGCTGGGTCTTCTCTAGACATGCCCAACCAACCTAACACAGGAGATCCTTCATTGAGTGTGACGCGCCGCCTCGCCGAAAAGGAGAACACGCCACACTTCAGGA
>NW_021604601.1:2991940-3038857 GCF_004785775.1 Grammomys surdaster | reverse complement strand
TTCTTGACGGAAGCCGTGCCATTGACAATTGGCGTATGCGGCTCCCAACAATTTTGACTTTTTTTTTTTTTTTTTTTTTACCACAGGATGCTGGGTTATGTTAAGGTGATGGTTACAACTAAGCATTATATCATACTCCCTTGCTATCTCTGGTATAAGACCCCTCCCTCACCTGGCCACCTGACTCCTACTGTCTTAGTTAAGATTTTATTGCTGTGAAGAGTCACCATGACCATGGCAATTCTTATAAAAGACAACATTTAATTGGGACTGGCTTACAGTTCAGAGTTAGTCCATTGTCATCATGGAGGGAAGCATGGTGGCCCACAGGCAGACGTGGTGACAACCAATCTGAATTGGAAGGCACCATGAAGAGAGAGTGAGCCACTAGGCCTGGCTTGAGCTTCTGCAACCTCAAAGTCTGCCCCAGTGTCACACTTTCTCCAACAGGACCATACCTCTAATAACGCCACTCCACATGAGTCTGTGGGGGCCATTTTCATCATTCCGACTACCACACTCGCTTTTGAAAGCGAGTTGGTGTGTTGTTAGAGGTACATGATGGCCAAGGAAATGAATGTTCACTGGGAGAGTAATCTCCAAAATTTTAAGTGCTGAGTGACACTTGGCCTGCTGGGAACTGTTGGCTTTCAAGGAATGAGTCACCTAGAGAGACAGGGCCTTGAGGAAGAAAATAAAAAGGTAACTGGTGAAGTTAAGGAAGATTTTTTAAATGGAGCTAATATGCTAGGTCTAGTGTGGGAGTGGGGACATGTAGGAAAGGAATGAGAAGAGGTCTCAAAAGAATTTTGAAAGGGGTTAAAATTTGGTAGGAAATTCATTGATGCTTCATTTTCAATAGCGAAACAAGTGATAATACTCAAAAAAATATACAATGGTAAGTTCAGCAAGTATTTTAAACTCACTTGGTAAGCCTGCCTGTCTATTAGGAGCAGATGCTTTAACTTCAGCTGGGTATGTTGGTTACTGTCTTGGTATTATGACAAAATGCTTAGCAGATGAAACTTAAGGGAAGGAAGCTTTATCTTGGCTCATCAGTTCAGAGGAAGTTAGCCCATCATGGCAGGGAAGGCCTGGTGACAAGAAGCATCTCTGTTTATGACAGTGGGAGTGGAGGAGGTTGGTACGCTTCACATCAAGAGTGACAAGGAATAGAGGGCACAGGTGGGAACCAGAAGCGAGCATAACCTTAGAGGCCTGATCTTAGTCACCTGCTTCCACCAGCTAGGTGCCACATCTGAAAGTTCCTGAGGCTTCCCTGAAGAGTGCCTATATCTGACCAAGTGCTCAAACACAAGAGCCCATGGGGGATGTTCCTCCCTCAAACTACAACAGTGGGTTATGATGCCATTTTGTAAATATGCACAAGTCAATGCATACATGCATAAAACAGTCAAAAGGACAAACTTTGGCATGGTTATAAAATAAATGGATAAATAGAATCAGTGCTTGTCTTTTTCTGAAGAATAGGATTATTGAAAATTATACTTTTGTGCTTATGAACTTTATCAAGATTGTCATTTTGTACTAAGCGTGTATCATGTTTGTGAAAATAATAAAAAAAAAAAGACTGTGTCCCTTTTCCCAGAGAAAATAAATACCTTTCTCGAAAAGAGGCATGCATAGTCATCTGAAGAGCCAGCTTGGGTGTGTGAAAATTGCTTTCCTCTCCCCTGCTTGCTTTGCTTAGACGGTACTTAGATGTTTCTTGCTATCCTCCTGAGTGACATGAGAAACAGGCGCATAGAACATACCATTGTGCTGGAGAAGGGATTGCTGGGGGTGCTGCCTTTGATTCTCTGTTCTCCATGTTAGATTTCCTAGGAGACAGCTTTCCTGGGTCTCTGCATCACAATGAGCTAGTACCCCATGGACATCTCAGGCATCTTTCCTAAAGACATGATGATTCTTGTGCTTATCTTGCATATTACTTCCTGTGGCCACTGGGAAGCTTTAGAGAGAATGTGTTGGGTTTAGAGATAACGTGTGTGTGATGGGTTGCTTTGGTTTTGTTGGTTTTGGTTTGTTTTTGATTTTTTTTTTCCTTGCCCAGCAGCATAATCAGCTTGTATAAGTCTAGGTATAGCATTCCACCAGCAAACCTTGCTGTGCTTCCTTCCTCTGTAGTTTGTATTTTAAGGATTCTTGCAACTTACGTCAAATAAGCACATTTCACGGTCAAATCATTGCCAGGTGTGCCACCACCCATTACCTGTTTGAAGGGCTGGTTAGGACTGAGTGCAGCCCAATGCACTCAGTGGCTGACATGAAAACCTGCTTCAAGTCCTGTATTACAGATTAGAAGGCAGAGGAGCATTGGCTTTAATAAAAAGCTTGGGTTCCATAAAAGCAGGTGGAAAGAGAAAGGCAGTAGACACGTTTTAATACTTGGACTTGAATCCATTTCCATAATATAATTCGGGTTTTAGTGGTGCACGCAGTCTTGCATAATTTACTGACCATTCTAATCTTGACTGCACGTATTCCTTCAGCTGACCT
The DNA here is from genome assembly GCF_004785775.1 of Grammomys surdaster. Taxonomy (NCBI): domain Eukaryota; kingdom Metazoa; phylum Chordata; class Mammalia; order Rodentia; family Muridae; genus Grammomys; species Grammomys surdaster. Next base: position 3,036,337 of record NW_021604601.1, on the reverse strand, counting down.
CCATCTATTTGCTGTCCGTCATTCAGAAACAAACTCACCCGGCAATAGCTTCACTCTCTTCTCCACTGGCTTACCACCCATTTAGTTTCAGCTGGCTGTTGCATACCATGTGTGTTAAGAACTAGCCACAAGAACTTCTATATGAAGAAACCTGGTGTGCGTTTCTGGAGCTTTTGGTTTCTAGCATCTTTCTCCTGGATCTCCAGAGCTGCTTATCTCTTGGCAGCTCCTCCTTCACACCCCAGTCAGTGACAGTGAGGTTCATGAGGCCCCACCCTCTGCCTTCCTTCAGCTCTTCATAGCTCTCCTCCCACAATTCCATGTCTGCCTGGTTGGGGATGGCACCTCACCCACCTATCACCTCAGCACTGAGTTTGGGCCTGGTTTGGATCTGAACTGGCGGTATGACTGTTGCCACAGCCTCTGAGAGTTTGCATGCATTTTGCTTATGGTGTTTTAGAGGGGCTTGTTTTTTTTTTTTTTTTATATCCTCCATCCCTTCTGATTCATGCTCTTTCTCCCTCCTCTCCTTCAAAGTTTCTTGAGCTCCGAAGGGAGGGATTTTAGGAAGACGTCCCATTTAGACTGAGTGGTCCAAGATCTCAGCTCTCTGCACACTGTCCAGATGTGAATCCCTGTAGTTCCCATCTACGGAAGGAGAGATCTTCTCTAATGATGGCCGAGTGTGACACTGATGTATGGGTATTGCAGAATATTGTTCTGCTAAAGGCACATTTTATTGTGCCTTTAGCAGAACAATAGTATTTGCTTTTCTCCTAGGTCCATGACGTATATGGTTTCAGATCCTTGGCCACCTGAGCAGTGTCAGTTATGAGCTCCATCTCTTGGAGTGGGTCTTAAATCCAATCAGAGAGGGATTGGTCATTACCACAGTGTCTGAGCCATTATTGTGCCATTGTGTCATGCAGGCAGGTCACCTGCAAATCAAAGGGTTTGTTGCAATGTTGATGTTTACCTTCTTACCCTGGAATATGCAGAGTACCCTCTAATACCATGAGCAGCAGCCATTAGGGGTGAAGGTTCTAGTTAATCACCAGCTCAACTTCTCAGTGATCAATGGAATATGTATTTGCTTTAGCAACAGGGCCATACCATCAGTTCGTGGAGAACAACCAACAGTTTTGGGCATAGCCTGGGTTCTTTAGGGGTTTTCATGGGGCCCCTTTGGCCAACAATTCAGTTAGTGTAACTCAGTATTGGTAGTTATAGATGTCTAGTTGGGGCTATGTCTCTTCATAATTTGATGGTTTCTTTTTGATTTCTCTCATATATGTATGTATTTTAAGAAGCTTCTATTGTAATAGGTTTCCATACAGCCCCTCACATGGCCATTTCTGTTAACTGTCCCTCCCTGTATTCCTTTCCTTACCCCTAATCCTCATTAGTTTTTAATTATATATTCTATTTCCCTTTCCTTGGGAGATACTCCCTTTGCCAGTTTCCTCTTCCATACCTAACTGCTGTAGTTATTCAGATAGTAGTAAGCCTATAGAAGGTTTAAAAGCTAAAATCCACATTGTGGTGGTTTGAATACGCTTGGCCCAAAGGGAATGGTCCATTAGGAGGTGTGGCTTTGTTGGAGGAAGTGTGTCACTGTGTGGATGGGCTTTGGAGGTTTCCTCCTATGTCAGGTTCCACCCATTATGGAAGAGAGCTTCCTACTAGCTGCCAAGGATGCCAGTTTCTCCTGGTTGCCTTCGAATTAAGATGCAGAACCCTCAGCTCCTACTCCAGCACCATGTCTGCCTGCATGCTGCCATGCTTCCTGCTATGATAATAGAATAAACCTCGGAACCTGTAAGCCACCTCCAATTAAATGTTTGCCTTTATAAGAATTGCCTTGGTCACATTGTCTCTTCATAGCAATGGAAACCCTAACTAACACACACATATACGAGCATAAATACCATATTTGATATTTGGGTGTGGATTGCCTCAGTTAGGATGATTTTTTCCTTCTAGTTCCATCCATTTACCTGCTAACTTAATGTCTACACTTTTTAAAAACAGCTGGATAATAATTCTATTATATAAATGTACCACATTTATATGATCCATCCATCTGTTAAAGAATATCTAGGCTGCTTCCAGTTTCTGGCTGTTATGAATAGAGCAGCAGTGAATGTGGTTGAGTAACTGTCTCTGTAATAGGATGTAGAGTTCTTTGGGTACATGCCCAAGAGTGGTGTAGCTGAGTCTTAGGGTAGATCTATTGCCAGCTTCCATAGTAACTGCCACACTGGTGTTCACAGTAGCTGTCCTAACTTGTCTCCACCAGCAATGGAGGAGTGGGTGCTGTGGTCCTCTCACTTGACATTTTCAGCAGCATGAGATGTCATTCTTCTTCATCTTGACCAGTCTGACTGGAGCAAGGTGAGATCTCAAAGTAGCTTTAATTTGTGTTTCATCTTCTAAGGATTTTCTACCCAGCATGCAATGGGGGTAGAAAAGACCCAGTGCTACCTCAAGAATCTTTCCTTTCTTCCCCTTCCTCATTGCAATGGCTGTTTTGGGTTTCTTTTTTGCTTTGCTTACCCCAGTGACTCCTTTGATGCTTCTTGGACATAGCTGAATGTTTTGAGGCAAAACTCAAAAGCAAGACAAGCCAATGTCACCTTTGCATTTTCCCCTGGGCACATCATAATTGTGGCCATAGCTGCAATGATCAAATATGCAGAGAGCTGGAACTGGGACAGGGGGCAGGGAGAAGGACATAACTGACCAGACTACAGTGTTCTGTGGCCAGAACAGCCTATGGCAAGAATGACTGAAATTAACTCATGTCATACAGTGTCCCAAGCTCTTCTTAGACATAAACATTTCAAATTCAGCTTCCCAATAGAGCTGTATCACCCATGCCAGGGCTGATTGCCAATGTCCCGCCTCAGCTCTCCTGTGTTTGGCTTCATCTGTCTTACGAAGTACAGGAAACACTGTATATGCAGGCCCCAGCTCAGAACAGATGACTGGGAAAGCCAAACAGAACAGCTGCACATTAATCAGCTGCTGCACATCTGTCTTTGTAAGCAGAAACGCAAGTGTTGAACAAGTGATGGACTTGCTCCTCTAGCTTGGTTTGATAAAATACATGGGGATTGGCTATTAGCCTGGAAAAATTCATCAAATATGTAATATTTCCATACACGGGATGGAGGTGTAGTTCTGCAGCAGAGTCTTTGACCTATATATATATAGGCTCTGGGCTCAATCAGCAGCTCTACAAACCAAGACCTGTGTATATGAATATGTTTGTATGCTATATTTTGTACATCAGCATAAAATTACATATCCATATAAGTATACATATTTAAGAGTATTAAAGAAAGTATGCAGTATTTAAATGACTTTCCCACGAGGACATGAATCTCAGCTGTTAGCTCCAGGGTCCTTCTTCTGTTTCTGTCCCACCTTTGTTCACCATCACAAACACACACACACACACACACACACACACACACACACACACACACCCTACTGGCAGCATAACCAACAATTCTCCACTTTGGTTTTGTGCCTCACCTCACCTACCCTCCTAGGTGATGGAGGAAGGCTCCTCTCCCACCACACCTTCACTGTGAGGCCCTGTGTACAGCACCAAATTGTGAGTGAGCTGGGCTAACCAGCCTGGGTTATGAGGACCTGAAGCAGGATTTGGTGGGGAGAGGATTTAACTCCTGGACTTACTACATGTGATACTGGCTCTGCTGGGAGAGTTGTCTGAGGCAGCAGCTTTCTGCCTTCTCCAAGTGGAAGCTTCCTGTGGGGATGAATGCTGATTAGAAGGCCCAAGATGGGGGGTGGGGCACCGCAGAGAAGGTTTGCTTCCTTTGCCCCTCCCCCCTTCAGACTGAAGAAGACAAGGACAGAGGCTGCAACTCCAAAAGTGGCAGAAGAAGGGGAATTGGAGGAGAGGGGGGATGAATATAGAAAAATCATAGTCGTATAAAGGAAAGAAGAAAAATGTCAAAGCAAGTAAGGAGCCCAGGCTGGTTTCCATAGTTACAGCAGAGTAGGGGGGTGTGGAGGGGGGGCAACGTCTGTTTTCTTTTGCCCTTGCTTCCTCTTCAGACCACATCCGGTCCAGCTCTCACCTTCCATTAGTCACAGGTCTGCCAAGCAAAAAGACAGCTGCTTTCCTCAATCAGTAAAGTCAGTACAGCCATTGCAGGGTTTGGTCATTTCTTGTGTCGAAAGAAGCCTACAGCATATAATGAGAGGTTTTATCTAGAGGCACAGAAGTGATGTCAGCTCTCTGTGACCTCACGCTTCCTCTGTTAATTAGTTTTTCTGAGTCGCTCCCGAGTCCCTCATCACTGACATTTTTAATGGTAAGAATTGTTTGGGGTCATTCAAAGGATGAACCTCTACAGGAAGGTAGTATCAAGAAGAGTTTAGGTAATTTAAGAATCCAAAGGCAAGAGAATATATCTGACTTATCTCAGTGCCGTTCATCTTATTTTTCAAAAGCTCATTGAGAGATGACCTAAGTCAGTATCACGACATATGACATCTCTTTGTCCATGTACATGTCCGTGCAACTTTATTGGTGGTGGGGGGAGGGGATAGAAAGCTGAAATATGAGCTCATAATTTCTCAACACTCATCGAGATTCACATCTGAGGTTGTTTTCAACTCCTTGAAAGGCACCTGAGCCAGATGATCATTGTGAGGTGCTTTGAATTGGCGTGGAGACTGATATCTAGCACCTAGTGTGTATGATCTAGGGTTTTTAATTTAAGCTTCCTTTTCAACACCAGAATTCTGGGGATGCAGCTTAGTAGATAGAGAGCTGGCCTCATAAACTAGAGACCCTGAGCTGATCCCCAGCAGTGTCTAAAATAAGGTACTGGAAACATACATACACACACACACACATACATACACATACACAAACACACACACACACACACTCCACCACCACTACTTCTTCTCCCTCCCGCTCCTCCTCCTCCATCATCATCATCACCATCACCATCATCAGCCCAGACTCTCCAGAGGGTAGAAGCTAGAGAATCAGGATTTACAATTCATGCTTGGCCCCAGCAGACCACAGGCACACTCGAGCTACTTTAGAACCAGTCCCAACACAACAAAAGAAAAGATAGATTAGCATCAGCTTTAGGGTCCATTTATTAATCATCCCTGGACTAAAAGTTCATCTTCCTGTCCACAGCGGCAGGCATCAAGTCTGGCCTGCAGGTCTTCCTGTCTCTCGAAGATCTACACACTGGTAAATGTCTATCCAGATGAATGGAGCCATGAAGACCTATGGTGATAATGTAAGTTTCCTACTTATATCCATTCATAATTCATTCAATATACTTTACTTGAGTGTCTATACTTTGTTCCTAAAATTAACCTTGACTCATTCTCTAGGTCAGGCCATAGTTTTATTGTTTTGTGTTGTTCTGGAGCTTTTGTGATTTATTTGTTTTGTTTTGCCTATCAGCAAGAAGACAGAAATTTTAAGACATTAAGAGGCAAAAATTGAAGAAGGGTCTTATATCTAACAAGATTGAAAAAGTCAGGATAACAATTGTTCTGTTTGGTCGTGTCCAATTTGAAGTGTCCATTACATGTCAGACTGACACTGAACCAAGATCAACGGGAAGGTTAGCACTGGAGGTAAAAGCTTAGAAATCATAATGTACAAATGTTTGCTTCCATGACGACCCAACCTAACCTTGGGAATCCTAAGCCTGAGACCAGAGTGTAACAAGAAATTCTGGGAAGAAGAGACCAGTGGGATAAGAGAAAAATAACATCATTAGTGATTTGGGAAGCAAGTGTTTTAAAAGTGAGAATTGTCTAAATATTGCTACCTGGTCAAGTAAGATGTGGGTTCAAAAGCAACTGGTGTCCTGGTTGGATGAAAATTAACCAGGACATCGTTAAAGTCCAAATACTGGAAACTTCATCCTAAAACGCCTACTGTAATGGTACTTTTATGTAAGATCTTTGGGAGGGAATTAGGACTAGTTGAGGCTATGAAGCTTGGGCACCCATGATAGCCTGTACAGGAAAGCAGAGTTCTAAAAGATGCTGGAATGCTTGATGAGATTTGGATGGACTGTCTGCCTGTAGAGAAGACAACAGACCCACATGAGACCATCAGGTTTAAAGTGATAGTTCCTGGAACTTGTCAGGAAACACTGCAGACACATCACTCTACATTGTCTCTCTTCCCACTCAATGCCATGGATTAGGTCCTGAATATTCCTCTGAGGACTATGTGCTTGGTCCACAGGATGGCTCTGTTGGGAGATGGAACCTTGATGGAGATAAGGAGGTCAACAGAAGTATACCCTTGAAGGAGATTCAGGACCTCTGTGCCAGCTGCTCTACTGGTGGTTTTCAGTTTCAAGATTATCAACTGACAAGTGCCTTTGCACTACCACGTACCTCTTCAGTGAATGGTATGCTATCTCACTATGAGCCCAAAGAGTTGATCATGGACTCTTGACTAGCTCCCCCGTTAAATGATGCTCTACTTTTTCTGTCTTCTCCCCACACCTTATTTCTTAAGTTGTAGTTTAAACAAGATAGGCTGAAATAAGGTGTGCATATCTTCATGAGTATTAGGGGTGCATAGGTTGGCTGCTCGTCAGGTATCCAGGTTTGATTTAGTCTACTTGTAAGTGTTGCAGCTTTGAAGGGAACGGCAGAACTGTTACAGCTCTGCTCAGATTGCCGTGGGAGGTTTCCCAAATATAAGTCTAAGACTTCTATTCTAGGAGGACATGGTTTCTCCTGTGAAAGTGTTACAACTCTGGAGAGAGAGCCTCAGCTAAAGCATACGTTGTTGCATAGGGGCAGGGCATTCATTCTCTTCACCTTGGTGGAGGTCTTCATCATTTGTAGCACTGAAGACTTCCTTTATGGGTCAGGGCTGCCCTGTGCTAATCCTCTTCTTTTTATTGGGGGCTCCTAGAGAGCCCTTTCTATCTCCTGATCAGTGAGCTGCCCTGTGACTTTCTTGATTGAATGATAATCTTGAAATAGTCCCCCATTCTTCCATTTTCTCCTACTCTCAATCTTGAGTAGGGTTGGAAAATTCCCCAAAGCTAGTGCCTTATGGACAGGAAGTCACAAAGAGTTCATGAAATGGAAATTATCATCGTGCCTTTCTTTAAGCTGGCCTGTGGTCCTCTGGAAAATGGCTGCTTCTGCACCAACTCCAGGAGCACAGCTGCATCAGATAAACCAATTTCAATAGACGACTGAAGATACATAAGTGATGTCATCTTAGCATATACTGCAGCAGCCATCTTGGGTTGGGCAATGAAGATACAACCTCTTGCTCACATACTAGCAATGACTCAAGAAACACTGTTTCTAACCCATGCTGAGACAGTCATTGAGCCTCAGATCTGAAATCCTGGGAACACCAGGTAAGAGATCCTGTGGGTGGTGGGTGGACTCTTGGATCCACAGTGGAGTATATTAAACGTGCATGAAATCTGTTGTGTGGGTTCCTACAGTGGCCTTCAAACTGTAAACCATGGCTCCTAGTGCCATCTCAATGACAAAGCATTGGTGTCAGGATGGTGATGGAGTGCCATTTTCTTGGAGCCCCTCAGCCAGGAGGTATTACTTCTTGGAAGATTGCTCTGGCTCTGCCATAGAGTTGAGTAAATGTAGCAAGCCAACAGGTGACAAGGCAAGTTGTTGATTAGCGATGGGTTCATGTAGGATCAGCCACTGGCTGGCCTATCATTACAGCATGGTCTCTGTGCTTGATTGCCAGGACAAAGAGCTATGATACATTCTGGATAATCGTCCAGTTCTAGTGGTACTGTCACATGGTTCGCTCTTTTCTTTATAACCTGATTGTTTTAGGCACTTTATTACAGAACTTTTAAAGAAGTAACAAGCACACCAGCAGTATATCTTCTTTATGAATGCAGGGTACTTAAAGAAACATAAATGAAATGCTCTCTGACACTTGATCATATTCTCCAAACCCAACTATTATTCAGGAATAAAATGTACACCCTTACAGAGAGGAAAACAAAATAATCAGTACTGGAAGGGAGTATTGTTAGGAATCTGTTAAACTCCACCTCCACAGTCACCTGGCAACAGCCAGGTATGCTCCTCCCCACAGTTACCTGGCAACAGCTAGGTAGGCCTGCCCACTATAAAAGGGGCTGCTTGCCCCCTCCTCTCTTTCTTGTTCCTCACATGGTCCCTTGACCCCGAGCCTGCAGGTTCACTGTCCCCTCTCCCCTCCCCCCTTCCCTTCCCACTCTCTCCACGTGGTCATGGCCGGCCTCCACTCCTCTATTCCTCTCTCTCCTCTCTCCTCTCCTCTCCTCTCCTCTCCTCTCCTCTCCTCTCTCTCTCTCTCTCTCTCTCTCTCTCTCTCTCTCTCTCTCTCTCTCTTAAAAAACCTCCCCCTCGAGGAACCGACTGGTCTACTGAGATCTGTTACAAGCTGCCTGTGAAAACCTTTCATTTGGTGCTGAAACCCGGGAATGAAGACTTCGGGGACCTCGACCCGTGCAACCGCCGGCTCCGGCTGTTGTGACCGGACAAGACGGACACAACACCACCTCTACCACCCTGTCCTTCCTTGAATCTCATTCTAGGAGGGCTCCCCTTGGATGAGACACTTCCCCTCTTCCTCTGAGACAGTTTCTCGTGGCTGAGTACTTCAGGCCAGGCCTGGACCGCTATGATTACTCCCCTTGGATGGGACACTTCCCCTCTCCTCTTGAAACAGTTTCTCGTGGCTGAGTACCCCAGGCCAGGTCTGGGTAGACTGTTCTCTCTGCCTCAGGAGCACCGGCTCCGACTATACTCCCCAGCGTGTCTTTTCCACGGGTGAGCCTTTACTGTTTTCTCTCAGGAGCACCGGCTCCGACCATAGTCCCCAGCGTGTCTCTTCCAAGGGAAAGTCTTTTGTGACTTTCCCCCTTTGCCTCCTTTGTCATTTGCAGCTGCCTGGACACACTTAGTTCCATCGGTTTGCCTGGAAAGCCAGCCGGTTCAATACCCGGCTTGCTCCCTGTCCCTTCTCCTCTGCACAGGTCTGCTGGTTTGCCTGCTCCCTTCCCTCTGTGGTTCTTAGCTCTGCTCTGGGTCTTCCCCTTACATCCTGTCGCCTGAGACCTGTAAAGTGTTAGTGCCTTCCACCACAAAAACTAATGTTGCAGTGATACGGGACATGCTTACTTTTCCTAACTACAGCTGCCAGAGTCATTGGGCAGCGACTTCCGGCAGCCAGCAGGAAGTCCCGCCCTGCTGCCACCAGCAGACCTGACTCGCAGCACCTGTGACTCACAGCTCCAACCTGCCAAAGTTACTTAAGACTCTTTCCTAACCTGCCTCGATAGATTTTTATTCAGTTACAACCAATCCTTATGGCTCTCAATCTCGTCAGAAGTCTGCTAACAGTATATTTTAAGTTTATGGCTGATAGAATTCCCAAAGCCTCTAAGTTTCCCAAGATGGTTTCAGAAGACTTGGACACTGGACTCCTAGAACATACAGCCTAGACTGTATGTGAACAAACACAACGGGATACCCTGAGTCAAATGACTTGGCTAAATCAAGGTAAGTCATTTCTCATGTCACATGTATCCATTCCACAGAAAAAAGCCCTACATTTTCTGCGCTTGGAAGCCAAACTGACTTCACCCAAGAGACTGTGGAAACCATGGGAACTGTTGGCTAGTGGACTCTGACATTTTTTAAAAAGAATATATAACTGGTAGATTGTTGTTTACTCTTTCTCAGACTTCTGACTACACTGACAGCTAAGTTTTCACAGATATTATCTGTTACCTCATTACCTAAACTCAGTTGAAAGACTATTTGTGTTGTTAACTCATGCTGTTATCTGTTTTGTAAACTTATAAGCTACGGGAAACCGACTCAGATCTACCTCTCATGGATGCCATCCAGATAAGTACATCTGCCTAAAATTCCCACTTACTACCTATTACAAAGGGTGGGATCCCTCTGGGTTTCAAATGTACATCTCTTAAAAAAAAATCTTTCTCTAAGTGTTCTTAATCTTATTTCCTACATCTTGTCAAGTCCAGGTGCATCCAGAACAACTCCACAGAAGCAACTTCCAAATGTTCCATCTCCTGTCACACACACAGCTGCTTCTACTGGACCTGTTCCTTCTGGCCTATCCTCAGATGGCTCGCTCTACAGACCCTGGACAATGGAAAACAGCCAGCTCTCCTAAGACCCGACAAACATCTCCCATACTCATTCTTCTAGGTTCCCCCTAAAGACACGTTGCCCCCAATGCCAGCAGGAAATAGTCAGATTTCATGACGACCCTATTCCTGCTTCACTGTCACCTCTTTCTAATTTTTCTTTTTAATTAAACCAAAATGTGGGAATGTTAGTAATCTGTTAAACTCCACCTCCACAGTCACCTGGCAACAGCCAGGTATGCTCCTCCCAACAGTTACCTGGCAATAGCCAGGTAGGCCTGCCCACTATAAAAGGGGCTGCTTGGCCCCTCCTCTCTCTCTTGTTCCTCACATGGTCCCTTGACACCGAGCCTGCAGGTTCACTGTCCCCTCTCCCCTCCCCCCTCCCCTTCCCTCTCTCTCCACGTGGTCATGGCCGGCCTCCACTCCTCTACTCCTCTCTCTCTCCTCTCACGCTCTCTCTCTCTTAATTAACCTCCCCTTGTGGAACTGTCTGGTCTGCTGTGATCTGTTACAAGCTGCGTGTGAAAACCTTTCAAGTATAAAGTTGGAGAAACTTAAAGCTGGGGAAAGGATGTCCTCAGAAATCACCCAGTGGGAGGGGCTGATTGGCAACTGTTCTATCCCAGGCCATGCCCACTCTATCCCAAGATCCTCCTTCATACACACACACACACACACACACACACAGCATCTAGCAGATGAAATCAAAAGCCTGTGTCAGATTCCCATAAAATCTCATGTTTTTACCTTCTTTAAATGTGTGTACATGTGCATGTAGGAATGTGTGCATGCCTGCATGCCATGTGTGCATCATGCATGCATGGTGGGGGCGAGGCCTGGAGGCCAGAGGGCCATCTCCATGTCATCCATTCCTCAGGCACCACCCATTGAAGTTTTTTGTTTGTTTGTTTGTTTTTGTTTTTTAACAATCTCTCGCTGGATTGGAGCTTGTTGAGTAGATTAGGCTGGTTAGCCAGCAAATCGTGGGGGGACTTTGCCTGTTCCTGTTTTATCAGTGCTGAAGTAGCAAGCACATGCCTGACTTCTTTTTAACACGGGTTCTGGGGATCAAACTCAGGTCTTGGCAAGCACTTTATTGACTAACTAAACCATCTCCCTAGCTCAAATATGCATATATACAATAAATGTAGTTCCCCTGGCTTCCTTTCTTACATTTTTACTGTGAAAATAAATCCAAGATTGGGGGCAGGGATGGGGGAAGTCTTTTGTTTTACTTCAATGCTAGGAAAAGGGTGGTGAATGAAGGCGTGGTGAAGTGACCTCATGCATATATTCACCCCCCTCCCCCAGAGAAACTGAGCAGATTAATTACCCACACCCAGGCACACTCCCAGGCTGGTTTACCTCCAGCAGGCAGAGCTGCTGGCCTGAGCCTTAGCCCTCTGCAGCTGGCTCAGCAGCCCAGCAGGGAATGTTGGAGCAACAGGGTCCTTCTTGTCATTGTTGTTCCTGAAGTCTCTTCCTGTAAGAAGTCCCACAGGGTCACATCCTGCATGGATGTTAGTTCTGCACAGCTTGATCTAAATATTTAAAGGCACCATGTGCATATAAATTCCTCAGTACAGAGGGGAAGTTTAATTCAAAAGCCCTCACCTCCCTCTAAATTGTACACACGGAAGTGCTATTATCCCAGGTTAGCTAAAGTCAGTGGAGAAGTGCCCCTTTTCTGGGTCATTTTATTGTAGTGAATTTCATAAGGCCATTTCCATTCATGTAGATGATATGCACTGTCTATGTTCACTCCATACCTTCCTCCTTCCTCTTTCTCAGCATTCCCCCCCCCCCGCCCCCGGCAGTATCAGGCTGCATTCATGTAGTCCGTGTATGTGATTTTATTCATGGCCAAATGAAGCAGCTGTCCAGGTGGGAGGGATATCCTGGGTGCCACATGATTCTCTCAAAGGACCTTTGGCTCATGGCTCTTGGGTCCCAGATTTCTAGGCTCTACCTTTCCAGCATCCCTGCTCCTTGTCCACTGCACACTTTGTCACATCAGGCCACCTCTACCCCACATTGCAGCACCACAGACCCCAGCCTCACACTGGTAGAGAGAGTGGATGGACAGGCTGACACGCTAGAGTTCATGCAGTAGATTCTGGGAAGCTATGTTTGCCCTCAGTCACTCTCCCTTGAACTCCCACATTTGCTGTTGCCTCACATCTGGTCCTGATACTCACTCTTATGCCTCTCAGCAGACACCAAAAGAGATCTTGGTATTCAAGAGTCTTACTACAGTGCAAGGTGTTTTGCCTACGGGAACTTTATCTACCTGAAATCAGAGCGATCACAGTACTCGTGACAGCTCACTCCATGGAATTTTGCAGCTTTTGGCCCTTGGGATGGGCACTGTAGGTCCTCAGACCATCTTGCACTGTCTCCCACCTTGGATTTACAATGGAGGTAGTTGCTGATCATGGCCATCCACTTAGCAGCTCAGTTTCTCCCAAACTGGCTGCCTGGACCATCCTGTTTGTTTTCTCCATGAGGGGTTGCTCTGTGTTTCCCCAGATATATTCCCCAGCTGCTGCCTCAGTTTTCCATCAGATCCCACACCCAGGCTCACTCTAGAAGGTGAAGAACGTGCCTCATCTGCTGAATTTTTGCCCTGTAGCCCAAACCACATATTGACTCTCTATTTTTGTCAATGAATTTCAATGTGACAATGTTCCAAAAGGGAAAACTAGATAGACTAATGTTTTGGGAGCTAGAAATGGATGAATTCAGCAGTGGGACAGATAGAAACCAAGTAAGGGTGTTGGCATTTTTACAAGTGTGTTTACAAAACCCAGCCTTATGTTTACAAAATCCACTGTATGGCTTTGACCATCCAAAGATAACACAACCTGAAGTGTTGGATACCTCTGACACCTTGGCTCTGGCACCCAGGTCCGATTACTCTTCGATGAGTCCTTTACTGATAAAGGTCTTGTTTGAAGCCAGCAACTTTTGATCCTATGCAAACTCACTGTTCTGTAAGCTAAAGAAAAAATGGTCTTAGGACAGTGTATCCTTGTTCTGCCTATGGAAGGCAGATTTCTGGAAGTTGAATGAACTCTCTTCAGGAAAGTAGACACGTTTTGAAAGTTGCATTAAACTTTTGTCGGTATGCAAAGTACGTGGCTGCGTGCACAGGGATCCAAGCATGACATGAATTAGTGATCCAGGTTTGATGAGGTATTCCCGTTGTCTTAACTGTCTTAACGATGTTCGAATAGGTAAACCCTGATTTTCATTTTGCACTAAGCCCTTCAGACCCATCTCTGTTTGAGGGCCGCTGTTGAGAAGAGACTGGTTCTAAGTGACACTTCAGAACCTTCTTGCTCTGTGTGTGATTGTCTATTAATTCACGTGCACGCTTGGAATCCACTCTAGTGCCTTAAACTCTCTTCCACGGTAGACTGAGCTTTCAAAAGCCATTTCACCCCTTTTAAAGGTAACAGAAAGGGTCAAGGTCATGGGAGTTAGTCTGATCTTGGGGCTTTTGTGCTCAGTGGAAATAAAATAATTCCTTTCATCTCTCCCAGTCAACTCAGAAGGGCACCCCCACCACTCCTGATTTCTCTTCCATATTTCAAGCTGGCTCTTTCCATCCGCACAGTAAATGGAGGAAATTTGTAAGGACAATCATTGGAGGGAAATGACCAGTTTATCCAACTAAAGCTTGCATTTGTGGCATCGGACAAAAGACAAATCTAGAAAAATCAAGAGGAACAAGCAGGGTGGGCTGTATCTAGAGTCCAAGACTGGTTGATGTGAGAAGTAGGGTGTAGAGGCTTGAACTGAGGAGAGCCTGTGGGACTGACTCCACTGAAGACTACCGCTTGCTTCTCCTTCCCTAAGAGGAAGATATCCCACAAAGTAGTGGAGGACGGCCTAGAAAGGATGTGGGCTTGTGCTTATGAATATTTAATTTGTACCTTCTAATGGTCTCAGTTTTTTAAAAAAAATCTTATTTAAAAATAATTCTGACTTCATTCTTAGCCCCTCCTGACCCCACCCCCCCACCCCCACAAACAGAAAAGAAGACAAATGCCGAGAAAGCACTTCGTGTGGCTTCCTCCTCACTCTGCTGGTCTTTGTGCCCAGACTCATGGCTCCCTGGGTATGCTTGAGGTTAAGAAGAGTGTCTTAAGTACTTCATCCTTCCTCTCCACCCTCCCACAGTTCCTGTCCTTCACAGAGTCTGAGCCTTTTACTGGAAGAACGAACATTTGAGTGATTAATTACTATATAAGAACGAGCTAAGTCATGGATGCCGACTCCTCCCTTCCCAAGATGTCCTCCAGAGTCCCTCAAGTAGGTGAACCTTGTATTAGTTTTCTGTGAACACAGACATGGGAGATAGTTAGCCCGTTTGGCAGCCTAGGGACTTGTGGGCACAAGCACATGTTGAAAGTCGTAGGAGAAGGGACACAGTTGATGAGGGATCGCCACCTCTGAAATAAAGTGCAGATACAGTCAGTAATGAAGAAAGGACAGCAATTGCTCCTCTCTTGCTGTCCTACTGTGTATGACCTTGCCCTGATCACGCCTCAGTCAGTCAACAAATATCCTTTATTGATTATAAATTGTCTTTGGGGTATGCTATTGTATTTTCAGAACACTGGTCTGAGAAACACAAAAGAATAACTTCCCGCTAGGACTGTTCCTCACGGACTAGAAAAACAAGCAACACAGAGAAGACCTGTGTTCATAGTCTAGTCAGACACTGGGCTAAACCAAAAGAACAAGGCGGTGTGGCCGTAGCAGCTGAGGATTATCCCTCTTTTGTGACATTGCCTGATGAATTGTATCCCTTGCACACTGCCTAGTCCCCTGTCTGTGCCTCCTGCCCTTCCCCGTTCTGTCTCCATCCTGTTTGTCATGGTTTGAGTATGAAATATTCCTTGCAAGCTTCTATATTGAATACTTGGTTCCCATTCGGTGGGACTGTTTAGGGAGGTTCTAGAAGCTTTAAGAGGTAGGACTTAGCTAGAGGGAGTAGTCATTGTGGGTGGGTCCTAGCCTCTTCCTGTTTTGCCCTCTGTTTCCTGTATCTGGCTGCCATAATGTCCTATTCAAGTATATAAGGCCAAGCAACTATGAACTGAACCCTCTGAGATAATGAACCAAAAACCAACCAACCAACCAAACCAGTCCTTTTTGTTTTTGTCAGGCATTTGGTCACCACAATTACAAAAGTAATCAATGCATTCCCAAACTGACAAATGGCTGACTTGTGGCTTTACTGTTCAATTTTCTGCTGTGTTGCCCTGATTTCTGGAGCTCCATCCTCCTTAGGGTGATTTTAGGTAAGGCCCCAAATCACCTAGCTGCCTCCTCTCTCCTCCATAGCATCTTTCCTCTGAGCACATTGTTCAGAGCTGACAGTTTCCTAGACACTCTGTTTTCTGGCCTTATGCTTCCGGCAAGAGCACCTCTTCCACCTGGATCAAAGGTAAGCACATGTCTGCTCTCCAGAGCCAGATGGTAAATATTTGAAACTTCTCGGGTCACACAATCTCAGTGCAGCAATTCAATGCACAGAAGCAGCCATGGGAACTGCATAAACAAACACTTAGGCTATGCTCCAATAAGAGACTGATTGATACAAAATGACATTGGACTTTTATATTGGATCGTAAAATGGTGTTTGTATTTTGATACTTAGGATTACTTAAAAATGTAAAAACTAGCAGAGTGGTGGTGGCAGTGCATGCTGCTAACCCCGGTGAATCTCTGAGTTCAAGGCTAGCCTTGTCTACAGTGTGAGTTTCAGGACAGCCAGGGCTACACAGAGAAACCCATTCCTAGTCACTATGTATGGATGAAGGTCCACCCTCTCTGGACCAAACAGCAATATCTCACCAGACAAGGTGAGATAGCTACCTTAATGCTAAATTTCTGAGGTTCCACAATTGAAAGAAATGAATTTCTATTCTGCATAATCCATAGTGTTTTCGAAATTGTGCTTCTACATCAACAATAAGCTTAAACAGTATGACATGATACTTGAAACAAGTGACCACTTAGAAAGGAGAATGGGGGTATGAGAGGAAGAGGTTCCCAGGTTATAACCTGAGCCAAGGATTTCTCTTCTACCTCATAGTAAGCAGAGCTTGCCCACAGCTCTAGATTTCTCCCAGAGGCAGAATCCTCCGTGTGATTGCCCTTCATGTCATAGCTTGAGAAGCACCATGCCCTGATTAAGCATGGACTCCTTAGCACTCACTGATTCAGGCTACAGGAAGGTTGTCAAGATGGGGGAACACAGCCGTTGGTACCCATATGCTTGACTGTAACACAGAGCAAGGTTATCCCACATGTTCCCAGGAGTCATAATATATATATCACACAGAGTGTTAAGCAGCTTAGTAGGTCATGCTGCAATCCTATAGGTTCAGGTGAGCAAAACCAAACAGTTGTCTAAATAGTGGCAAGACAGAAAGTGAGATATAAGGTATGGTAAGGGAGCTGTTACTAAGCCAGCCAGTGTAGGGCAAGCCAAACTTGATAATTCAATAGCCTAGATAGGAATACGGCATAAGAAAGATCTGCATGCATAGACTATATGATTAGCCTCATTGGATTTGATCCACCTCTTACTTTTAGGCGAAATTGAGCAGGTTAGTTCATCTCTCTTTGCCTTGGTGCCTAATCAGTAAAAGAGTAATAACAGTGGTTCTTACCATACACTTGTGAGGTGAATTGAGCTAATGCATTTGAATGACTTGAACTAGTTTCTGAATATGGTTAGTAACAGGCTATCACACCACCATCACCATCAACACCACCAGCATCAACGTCACCACTGCCCCCATCACCACCACCATCACCACTACCACCACCACCATCTCCACCACCACCATCTCCACCATCACCACCACCATCACCATCAACACCACCACCATCTCCACCACCACCATCTCCACCACCACCACCACCATCACCATCAACACCACCACCATCACCATCACCACCACCATCACCACTACCACCACCACCATCACCACCACCACCATCTCCACCACCACCACCACCACCATCACCATCAACACCACCACCATCACCACCACCAGCAGCAGCATCACCATCACTACTGTCAAGAATCTACAAACTAGCAAGATCATGTACTCTGCTCCAATAAATGATGCCTTCCCTAGGGGTCTTCACTCTTCACAGAGAAACCAGGTTGACCTCCAGTGAGTCCATGATGTAATACTTTCTCCTTCTAAAGCTGTACTCCTTCTGGTTTTAAACACTGACTGCAATTTAGAATATAGTTATTTAAACACTTCAAGACTTCATCTGCTCACCACTGAGTGCCAACAACCTACCAATTAAAGTTTATGTAAAAATTTAAATGAATAGCACTCTACTTAAAGGATCTCTTCTCAAAAAGCAAATCAATCTTGAGCTCCGGGCACAAACAGACCTGGCTGCTCTCTCAACGCTGGTTGGTTAGGCTTCATTTTATAGTGGACAGTAGTCAATAGGAAATGCATAGCAGGTCAAAGGTCTGAGAATGAGAGACTCTGTGCTTACCCCAAATAGGATATCTGTATTATTAACTTCACCACCAATAAGGCTCAGGGAATGTTGTGGAAGAGGTGGAGGATCGGGAGAAGTGCTTTGAAATGCTGCCTTCAGGACCTGACATTAGCAGCTGTGGTTAGCTATACCAGAGCTATAAAAGATCAGGCTGATGTCCTGGCATAGACAGAATAGATGATTATGAGACCCCACCCCATACTGAGGAACTATTGGCAGTGGATAGTTGCCAAGGGAGGGAAAGCCATTCTCTATTAAGAAATGAATTAATGGGCAATGATAGGTTTCCCAAGCTTCCATAGATGTCACGCTATGGGCATCACTAACTGGTAGTATATGTTGGGAGGCATGTAAGGGAATTGGAAGAGGAAAATGGGGAGTAGATGGGATCATATTCTGTTGTGTACATGGATGAAATCTTCATAAATAATGAAAAAGTTTTAGATAAACAACCTTGCTGCGATGTATGATAGTCAACTTGAAGAGAATTAAACTCAGGGAGGAGCCATGCCTCTGGACATGTCTGTGAGGATATTTTCAAAGATCAACTGAGGTGGGGAGACTTACCCTCGAAGTGGGTGACAGCTTTCAGTGGGTGTAAAGCAACTGTGGCTGTTGCTACTCCTGCTGAACTCGTCTTCTGTCAGACTTCTCCGTTTCTTTGGCTTTGGAACATGAAGTGATCATCAGGCTCTCCAGCCAACCTTCAGAACTTCTGCCTGCACTGAATGCAGACTCCTGAGGCACTGGCTTCATTGAATGAATAGCTACTGGGTTTGTTGTCTTTCTGATGTGTAGGTAGAAAATACCAGCTACCCAGCCCATAATATGTAAGCCAATGTCATAAATCCCCTTTCCAATGTATATACATTCTATTGATTCTCATCTGCTATAGAACCCTCTATAATACACTGGCTAACATAGATTGCATGTTAGCAAACTTCATCTAGGTGAAGCAGCAACATTTTTATGAACATTAAAAAAAGACAGACAGGCGGTTGGAGAGATGGCTCAGTGGTTAAGAGCACTAGCTGCTTTTCCAGAGGACCTGGATTCAAGTCCCAGCACCCACCTGGAAGCTTATAACTGTAGCTACTGTTCCAGAGGAACTGATATCCTCACCCAAACATACATGCACTCAAAACACCAATGTACATAAAATAAAAAATAAAATTATAAAAACATAGAAACCAGTGACGCCACTGAAGTCATTGGTCCTCAACCTGTGGGTCGCGACCCCAGCAGGCCATTGGGAAACACTGATATTTAGACCACAGTTCATAACTAGCAAAATTACACTTTTGAAGTATCAACAAAAATTATTTAATGGTGGGGGAGATCACCTCACCATGAGAAAATGTATGAAAGAGTCGCAGTTTTAGGAAGGTTGAGAACCACTGACTTAAGGCAAAGAGGTTTCTAACCAAAGGAACAAAAAGCACCAAGGAGTCCTCTCTCCTGCCTTTGCTGAGCTTGTAACTCAGGACAGGATAATAGATTGTATAGACAGACTATGCTAGCAGTCCCCATAGAATAAATCGCTCCGGAACTTAGTGGCTTAAGCAAACAATAGTCTTTTATTATCTCTCACTATTTTTGTGGATCAGGAATTTAGATAGTCCTGACTGAGCAGTTTCAGTATGGGGTCTCACGGGACATTGTAGGCTGAAGATCACAGAGAGCTGTAGCCATCCGTAGCTCTGGCTGACACTGGGGGATGATTCCAAGATGGCATATTCTCATTCAAGATGGCATTGATGGCTCTGGCTCTTGGAAAGATACCTCATTCCCTGACACGTGGACCTTTTTCTCCATAGGGACCCTCAGGTATTTTCACAATATGGCTGCTGGCTTCCCTCAAAAGCAAGTCAGCGAAGAAAGAACAAAGGAGCCACAAAGATGTCTCTGACCTCCTCTCCATCAGTTTCAATGTGTTTTCCTGGCTACACAGTCATCCTTCTGGCTACACCCCAGAAGGAGACATGCAGGGTCAATATCGGGAGACAGGAATCACAGGATGGCCACATTAACAAAAGACTTAAGCAGTTGACGGTTTAAGGTGGCAGCCACAGAAACGAAGAACCTAGATCTTTGCTTTTCACCCTTCCTAATGCTGCAAACCTTTAATGCAGTTCTTCATGTTGTATTGACCCCTCAACCATAAAATTATTTTCATTGCAACTTCATAAGTGTAATTTTGCTACTATCATGAATCATAATATAAATATCTGTGCTTCCTGATGGTCTCAGGCAACCCCCTGTCAAAGGGTCATTCAACCACTTTCCCACCAAGGGTTGTGATCCACAGGTTGAGAAACACAGACCTAGAGCTATTTTCTTCATAAGGAGGAGTTTGAAAAACACCAACATCTCCTTGGTCAAGGCCTCGTACAGATTTCTTAGACTAGACACAAACTGAAGAGGGGAATCTATTTCCTGGGCTCAGATGTTCTAAGTCCTGGGTATGATGCAAGCAGACTTTTTCTGTGGAAGGACTGCATCAAACAGCAGAGCAGGGTATTTCTTGCCTTTAAGCTATAGCATTTTGAACGTCATGTTTCTCTGATGTGTAATAGAGGCCAGAACATTTTACACTGATGCTCAGGCTCTCTCCTCCCTGAGATGGTTCTCGGGGTCTAGTTCTTACCAATGGAGTAAAAACACAAACAATGTATCTCCTGTTTTGTGCCACAGTTAAGTGGACTATAAATCTTTCATTATGCCACACTCCTCTGCACCTGCCCTCCACACTTGTACCTTTTTAACCTGTTTAAAGGAAGCCAAGCATTGGTAGAGAAAGTCAAAGCAAGAAAAGACTGTAGCAGTTGTTCTCAACATGCAGGTCAAAAGACTCTTTCACAGAGGTCGTATATTATATATCTTGTATATTGGATATTTACATTATTATTCATAACAGGTGGAGGGTCACCACTACATGAGGAACCATATTAAAGAGTCACAGTTTTAGGAAGATTGAGAACCACAGTGTAGAGTAGCCAGATTTAAGAGCCTGGATACCTGAGTGAGTGCACACAGCGTAGCCCCCTCTCTGTCTCTGAAGAGACCCACCTCGCACTGTGATGGTTGTGGTAAGTACACCTACCCTGTGCCAATCTCAGAAATATCTGGGGTATTGTGACCGTTATCCATCATTACTTTCTATGGCCAATGTCAAGAACAAATCGGATAAATCCCTACCACCTTGAGATTTAATTTAGGTATTACGAAACTGAATCCATGTCCACTTTCCTCAGTATTTGTGTTTTCTCATAGGATGTGCAATTTTTAAAGTAGGAGTTCCTTGCCAGAGGTTGTTTCATAGTATCTGGGTCAAAAGAACAGCTAGGAGGAAGGTAGGGCTTAAAACCAGAAGGTGAACAAAGGTATAAAAATATGATTGCGTATAAATATTGATCCCACATATTAAAAAACTAAAGACTCCTACCACATAACAACTATCAAAGGGCCACAAGACTCTTTTTATATCACAGAGAATGAGCTGGTTAAAAATAAAATCTTTAACCATATAGTTCTAGAATTAAAGGTCATCTCCAGAGAGTACAGTAATACAGCCATAAATAGCTTCTACAGTCTTGTTGACACAATCGAACGCTGTTTCTCAAACACCATAAAAATAAATCCTAGATCACACCCTTGCTTTGTAACTAGGACTCCATTGTTTTTGTTCTTTCTCTGAGCAAACCTAATGCCACAAAGAAAGTAGAGAACTGACCAATGGGGTCTACTCACCTCATTCACCTCCCACCTTAGATGTGACTTCCTGTCTTTGCCATTGTCCACTCTGGGGCTGCTGTCACCTCAAGAGGCTTGGGAGAAAGTGTGCGTTTGTGTGTGTTCGTGCATGTGTGCGCATGTGCATTTATGTAAGCATGCTGTCTGTCAAGGACAAAGGTCAACCTCAGATGTGCATCCACCATCTTGCTTTTTTTGAAAGAATTTCTCTTACGGGGTCCTGAGACTGACGAGTGGGCTATGCTAGCTGGCCAGTGTGCCTCAGAAAGCATTTCACCAACTGAGCCATCTCTCCAGCCCTCAGTGGGATTACCTCGCGCTTCATGAGGTCTCAAAGGCCAACATTTCAGGGCATAACAGCAGGGACCCAATGCCCCAATTTTCTGGCTTCCACCAGACATCTGAACATCTACAAGTTCTCAGGTCATGGTCCTAAAGGACAGGCCTCCTGCTGGCCATATGATGTGAGCTCAGGCTAAATACATCTATTCGTTTTCATTACTTTTCTTTGTTGCAGCTGAACTTGTCTGTCATGAAGCCCTACCACACTTCTTCCCTGATGGGTGCTGGTGGAGACCACAGATGGGGTGGGAGGTAGCCTGTGTTAAACGACCATGGGCAAAGTCTCACTAAGCTACTTGGTCCTGCGAGTATAGCCCCTGACTACGAACAAAACCTTTTCTTTACTTTTTTGGAGAGAAAAATCTCAAAGATGGATAAATTAAATAATCACGGGCTTTCAGGATATCTCAGTGTCCTGCTGCCAAGAGTTTGATCCCTGTGTCCCCACATGGTGAAAAAGAAAGACAACTGACTTCCAAAAGGTCTCCTCTGACCTCTGCATGTGTTTCTTCACACATAAATAAATAGATAGATAGATAGATAGATAGATAGATATTAAAACACGATAAATAAAATATTAAAACAAGTAGTTATTTCCTCTAGGTCTTTGGACATTTTCTTTTCCTGGGATCTTCCCCAAAGCTGGCAAACACATTGCAAAGGAAATGAATGACATCTTCATGAGAGATGGAGATTTTATTTGCTCTACAAGAATTTCCTGTGTATTAAAGATGAGTGATTTTTCCTATGTATCTCTATGTGTACAGAAGAAAAGAGGCCCTGGGCGCTGATGTAACCGTATGGAAGACTAAAGAATGTGTGACAGAGGAATCATCAAAATATTTGAACAGAAAACAAAGAGACATGGTCCTTCCCAGCCTGGCTCCAGTTGCTGAACAGTCAACTTAGATGACTAACTGCAACACATCTGTATTTACACGATCTGGAGGGTGTAAACTGCCAACACATAGGAAACCTCCGGGAGGTGGGGAGGGTTTGGATGACAATCGACTAAGCTCCTTTAAGTATCTGATGATGTCATTTAGGAAGACTCATTGTCCAAGGTCTGGTTCACATCTGGCAAGACTGTGCCATCTAGTGGTTTCACAGTGGCTGCCTCAAATTAGAAGGGGCACCTTGTAGTTCCCACCTGCCCTAATGAAAGGAGTCTGAAGGTAGTATTATAGCCTTGGCGGCACCCTCATGTGGCCAATCTGTGGCTACTTTCAAGTTTCTTGGCCCAAGCCTGGAAAGAGAGTTCATGAGCATCACATAGATGCCAGATTTCAAACTGCTGATGTCATCGTGCCCAAGTGTCTACTCAATGCCCCAAAAAGGACCACGACTGTGGCTCAAACACCCGGTGTCTCTGCAGACTCAGCTGCTACCCTCTGCAAGGTTGTTTGCTGAATTGTTGCCTAATTTTACTCCTTTTTAGTGTAGATGCCAGGATGTGGCAATAGTTCTAGGACATGCAGGAGATTTCCCCACCTCACTGGTCATCCTTCAAGAAAGTGGAGACCAATGCTCATCCACCACCCTGGCACTGAACTTCCCAATGGAAGGGCTAGTGATGCTTCTGCCTTTCCTTGCTCTGGTTGGATCCGTTTCACCTTCTGGCCTTTGCTTGGATCTGTGCAGGTCCCTGCTCAACCATGTCCATTCTCAATTAGGAGAGGGGAACTCAATGAAAACAATGATAAATCAAAAAAGAAGCCAAGAGAAGGAAAACTAGAAAACAATCCCCAGCCAAGGAAAAGTTACAGTGTATCTTATCTAGTTGCTTTGAAACAACTGCTCCTACAAAGAAGATTCATAGAAACATCAATGCAAAGAATAGTGCGGTAGGGGCTGGAGAGATGGCTCAGTGGTTAAGAGCACTGACTGCTCTTCCAGAGGTCCTGAGTTCGATTCCCAGCAACCATATGATGGCTCACAGTCATCTGTAATGACGATAGTGAAATCATTGAGCTGAGAAAAAAGCCTGGCTTCACCAAAACTCTTAAGCCTAGAGTATCCCACACCATGTTATTCATAGCAATACTTTTTTTTCTAGTAAAACCACAGACTAAAACCACTGCTTTAAAGTGCACAGCAGTATGATTTTTTAAATTATAGTCATGAATTAATTAATAATTAATTAATTAATAATTAATAATAACAAATAATTAATTAAATATAGTCATAAATTAAGTTCATGAATTTATCAGTTCAGATTTATTCTAGAACAGTATTACTACTTCAGGAGAAGTTTTATGTCCATATCTGTCATTCTCTGTTAACCTCTTCCTGCTGCAGACCTTGGCCACTACAAATCTATCTTTTGTCTCTGTAGACTTGCCCATTTCATATGAATGAAATCAAACAACAATGATTTCTAATGCCTGGCTTTCCTCATTGGCTGGCCACATTTTAATTCTTCATTCTTCCAATGGTTCAACAATTCCTCATGGTAAGGCTGCACCAACATTAGCTGCGTGCTCCTTGGTAGATGGACCTTGGGACTGTCTCCACTTCTGAACTAAATTTGAATAAGTTTGTCATAAATATTGATCTACAAGTTCGGTATAAATATGGTTTTAATTTTCTCAGATATATAGCTGGGAGAAGAATTATAGGATCACTTGTAATTGTATGTTTAAGTGTGTTATTTTTCCACAGTGGCTGTACCACTTTATGTTTTCAGAGTTGAGAGACGGGTGCTCAGTGGTAGAATACTGCTGCTGTATAAGGATCCAAGATCTGATCTCAAGCAGTGTGCTTGCGAGTTCGCTTGCGCGTGCACACACACACACACACACGCACACACACACACAGAGACACACAGAGACACACACAGACACAGACACACACACACACAGAGACACACACAGACACACACACAGAGACACACACAGACACACACACACACACACACACACACACACGCACGCACGCACGAACGCACATGAGAGAGAGAGAGAGATCACTCATTATTCAGCTAATTTAGTCCATCTAGTTTACATTCTTACTAGGAATGTACAAAGGGCCTATCTTAGTTTCTTATCTATTGCTGTGATGAGACACCAAAGTAATGTAAAATAAAGTGTTTCCTTGGGCTTATGTGTTCAGAGGGTTAGAGTCCATATGGTGGAGCAAAGACATGGTAGCTAGAACAGCTGAGAAATTACAACTCAAATCACAAGTAGGTAGCAGAAAGAGCATACTGGGGATAGTGGAAGTATTCTGAAACCTCAAAGCCCATCCCAGTGACTCATCTCCTCTAACAAGTCCATACCTCCTAACGCATCCCAAACAGTTCCACCAATTGGAAGTATCCAAATATATGGGCCTATGGGAGCTCTATCAAACCACCATAGGTATAAGATCTTTACTAATGCCTTAAAAAAAAACTCCAGCTTATTATAGCCATCTTAAGAGTATGAAGTGGTTATTGGTTATATATTTTCTTCCATTAATTTATTTATTCATTTTACATCCCAACTGTAGTTCTCCCCTCCTCCCAGTCCCCCTCTTATACGGCCCCTCCCAACCCCTCCATCCCCCTCACCTCTGAGAAAGGGGAGGTCCCCCTAGGTACCAACCCATGCTGGCACCTCAAGTCATTGTAGGCCTAGGCAATCCTCTTTCACTGAGTCTAGACAAGGCAATCCAGTTAGAGAAAGGGATCCCCAGATAGGCAACAGAGTCAGGAACAGTTCCCACTCCAGCTATTGGAGACCTGAGTGAAGACCAAGCTGCACATCTGCTACATATGTTTGGGAGGCCTAAGTCCAGCCCTTGTATGTTCTTTGGTTGATGGTCTAGGCTCTGAGAGCCACCAAGAAGAATTCAGGTTAGCTGATTCTGTTACTCTTCTTGTGGAGTCCCCGTCTCCTCCAGATTTCTCAATCCTTCCCCTAACTCTTCCACAAGATTTCAGAGCTCTGCCCACTGTTTGGCTGTGGGTCTCTCCATCTATTTCAGCCAGCTGCAGGGTGGAGCCTCTCAGCAGACAGTTACGCTAGGCTCCTATTTGCAGGCAGAACAGAGTATCATCGATAATGTCAAGGATTGGTTCTTGCTGGTGAGATGGATCTGAAGTTGTGCCTAGCATTGGTCGGCCATTCCCGCAGTCTCTGCTCCATCTTTGTCCCTGCACTTCCTGTAGGCAAGACAAACTTTGGATCAAAGATTTTGTGAGTGGGCTACTGTCCTTATCCCTCTACTGGATGTCCTACCTGGCTACAGGAGGTGGCCACTTCAGGCTCCATGTCCCCCACTGCTGAGTCTCACTAAAGTCACCCTCAGAGACTCCCTGGAGCCTCTCCCATGCCAGATCTCTCTGGTATGTCCTAGAGATGTCTCCCAACCCCCTCACAGCACCATTCTCCTGTCCTTCTCTTCCCAGCTCTCCATACACCTGATTCCATCCTCTCTTCCATCCAGTTCCCCCCATCTTTCCATCTCCGATGACTATTTTATTTCCCCTTCTAAGTAAGATTCAAACATCCTACCTTGGGTCCTTGTTATTTAGCTTCTTTGGGCCTGTGGATTGTAGAGTGTATATCCAGACCAATAAAAAAAAAATGCTAATATCTCAGGGAATCTGGCTGGCAGGTAACCAGATCAGATTAGAGAATTAGAATAGACTTATTATAATGCCTAGCTATTGCACTTTTAAGTTGTAAATAAATCTTGATGTCTTTTGAAGAACTAGCTAGGACAAAGAAAATAGCTGCTGTATTACTTTGCTGCATACCAATATACTGATATCAATTTTTACACAGCTTCTGTCCCTTTGCTAGTCTTAAGGCCTTCTTCTGGGTGTGAAATGTGTCAGTACTTGTCTTAGTTGGGGTTTCTATTACTGTGATGAAACATCATGACCAAAAGCAAGCTGGGGAGGAAAGGGTTTATTCAACATACACTTCCTACATCTTTGTTCATCACTGAAGGAAGCCAGGACAGGAACTCAAACAGGGCAGGAACAAGGAAGCAGGAGCTGGTGCAGAGGCCATGGAGGTTGCTGCTTACTGTCTTGTTCTCCATGGCTTGTTCAGCCTTCTTTCTTGTAGAACTCAGAACCACCAGCCCAGGGGTGGCTCTGCTCACAATGGGTTGGGCTTTTCCCCATCAATCACTAATTAGGAAAATACTTTGTAGGACTTCCTACTTCTGGATCTTATGGAGGCATCTTCTCAACCGAGGCTCCCTCAGCTTTCATAACTTTATCTTGTGTCAAGCTGATATAAAACTAGCTAGGAGAGCATCAACAGGTCTTAAATATTAGCAAATGTGCACACAATGCTAGCATCGTTGGTCTGTTCTACTGTGTTTCTTTTAATAATTGACCCTAAGAATTCAGTGTTTTTGTGACAGTGGAACACATTTCCTCAAATTTGGTCTGCCACCAGACAGCTAATATTTCCAATTGTTGCAAATGATCTGCGGTCACTGCACAGTTCTTGGGTAGTTGATCTGGTTTTTAAAGCCTACAGGCTATGTTTTTATTCTAATCCCTGTTGAATGTCCTTTTCTTAGGCTGCAACTCTCCTAGAATTCTTTGGATTCACCCAAGCATATCTTAGTTAGCTGTCAATCAATCACAGATTAGCACGGCATATCTACTTTCCCTCCCTCCATCCTCCCCCCTCCCCTTCTCTCCCTTCATCCTTCCTTTCTGCAGTGTAATTGGCAAATGCTCTATCACTAAGGTACATTTTGACACCTTTTAAATTTTATTTTGAGATGGAGATTCCCTTAGGTGCTGAGGCTGGAATCAAACTTCTTGTCCTCCAACTTAATCATCCCAAGTAGCTGAGGCTATCGATGTGAGTCCCTGTAGGTGTCTAAACTTATCACAATAAATTTAACATAGGTCAGTAAAGAGGCAATTTCTTTCTCTCTTCCTTCCTTCCTTCCTTCCTTCCTTCCTTCCTTCCTCCCTCCCTTCCTTCCTTCCTTCCTTTCTTTCTTTCTTCTTCTTCCTTTCCTTCTTCTCCTCCTCCTCCTCCTCCTCCTCCTCCTCCTCCTCCTCCTCCTTCTTTTAAAAAACTCTTTTGAGTGTTTGTAGCATTCTTCATAGTGAATTCTAGAAGGACATTCACTGACAATACTGAAAAACCAGAATCCAGTTTGGTTTGCAAATTCTCCAAAGTAGCTCCAGCAATTAGCTTCTATTTATAGAGCCAGGCCATCTCGAAGTGGATCATAATAAGATCGCATCTTATGCAAATTGACTGTACTGGGCTGGGGGTGGGGAGTACAGCATAGTACTAGTACAGATTGTATTTCTATGTTACCAGATAGGAAAGAAATGTCCCTCCATGTTTCTTATGCAAGCTCCAATTTTCCCCAAAAACATAAAAATAAATAAGACTTCCTTACACCCTCCTTTGTCTTTCAATAGTTCACTAGTTATATAGAAACATGAAAATAGATAAAATTTACAAATTTCTTAGTCAATTAAAACTGTCTCAGACAGCAAAATTCATTTCTGCAAATGTCTCAACCTTGACCAGTTAGTAAACTGTCAGCTATTTTGAGAGTCTTTTGTTTTTAAATTTGTTTCTAATTATCTATGTGGGCAGTGCTGGCCATGCATGTGTGAGTGCAGTACCCAGATAGGCCAGAAGAGGGCAATAAGCTGGAGTATCAGGCAGTTGTGAGCTTCAGGGTGCTGTGGGTGCTGTCTTTCTAGGGTGGTCCCCTAGAAGAGCAGCAAGCTCTCTTATCCTCCGCTGTCCCCCAAACCCTAGCTCACGTCATTCTTTAAGTTGTTTCCTTGTTTCTTTTTGCACTTTTACCCCTTTTCTTGCCTCCTAAATCCCTATTTAAATTGACTACTATTGGTAATATTGAAATATTAGACAGCTATGCCATTTAAAACTGTTTGTGAAATAGATACTCAACATGTCTGAAGACCCTTACTGTGGAGGGCTGATCTTGATCTGTAGAATGGGTTTGGGGTGAGTTATTTTTTAAAAAAATCACTCCCAGGCCGGGGTTTATGAGCTACAAGATCTAGTCATCTACCAATGAGACAATCACACATCTGCTAGGACTTTTATTCAAATCTCATTTTCACCTGTACAGAACGTGTGTGTAGACTGTTGCAGGTAAACAAGACACAGGAAGCATTTGCATACTTCCTTAGGTAACAAGGTTGTTTTGTGCTTGATCGCCCACGTGTGTGTGTGTGTGTGTGTGTGTGTGTGTGTGTGTGTTTGGGGTTTTGTTGTGCTTGTTGTTGGTTGGTTGGTTGGTTGGTTTTGTTTTTTATTTTGGGGTTTTTTTCTTTTTCTTTTGCTGTTGTTGTTTTGTTTGACACAGGATTTTACTATATAGCCCTGACTGACTTGGAATTCACCATGTAAATAACTGGCCTCTGACACACCTGATTGGCCTCTGACACACCTGATTCTGCCTCTGAGATTACTCGTGTGCCCCTCTGATTTTTTTTTCATCTACAGAATTTGTGTGTGTGTTGTGTGTGTGTGATTGTTATGTTGAGGCCAGATGTTGACATCTGGAACCTTTTACTATCATCCTTATCTTTAAGATGAGATCTCACTGAACTAATAAATTTGGCTACACTGGCTGACCAGAGAAAGGGAGGCATCTACACCCTCCACCTCCTAGCACTCGGGTTACCACCATGCTCAGCTCATATGATTGCTGGGGATCCAAATTCAGGTCCCCATGTTTGTACAGCAGACATGTCACTGACTGTGCTATCCCCCTGGCCCCTCAATGAAGCGAATTCACTTGATTTGTATCCCTTGGTTATGTGAGTGGGAATAAGCCTCATCTGGACGATAGGCTCTGCTTCACAGAGTGTGGGTAGCACATTATCATTGTAGTTGTTGCAACTTTAAGATGCTTAGTTGTTGCAAGTTTTAAGATACCTTCAACACAATTGTGTGCTCACCCAAGATGTTATGAATCTAATCTATTGTGCTGTGGCTGTAGTTCATTAGAATAAACCATGATTCAAAAATCCCAATGATTACTGAATTCCTCTGACTTCATCCTGTTGCAGCCATTGTTTCCTTGTCTCTTCCAATTAAGGGTGATTACATCAATTCTGTCTCAAAGGAACAGACCTGGAGTCATCGCATGGAGTAAGCATTGTTGGCAGTATCTCCAGTGTTTCTGTCTCCGCTGGGATGGTCACATTCAAATACAAGTCCTGCTGCAGAGTGGCATATATGTGTGTATGTGTGTGTGCATGTGTATGCTCGTAGAAGCCAGAAAGCGATATCAAGTGTCTTCCTTGGCTGCTTTCCAGTTTATCTTTTGTGACAGGCTCTTTCCTTGGACCCGGAACTACTCAGCTAGGCTAGCCAGTGAACTCTAGGGACCTACCTATCCATCCATCCACCACCCAACATCCCAACAATAGGGTACTAGGCAAGTACCTCTGGAAAAAAAAATCACTGTGAATCTGAACTGAGGGCACCTTGTAGAGTCATCTTCCTGAGACTTTCCGAAGTGAACAGTGAAGACAAAGCAAGATGATGTTACCCAAGCCAAGACTAGCTTCTGTCTTCTGAGATGGAAAGGACTGGAAGCTTGGTAAAGAACCAACATGAGCGTGGCTGCCAGCATCCACCTTTGAGAGGGGCTGGATTTCTGTAATAAATAGGAAGCTGGCCCATGCTGGCCTAATCATTTTGAACCTGCATTTACTTTCTCATTTTCAAATATAGTAAAGAGTCCTCACATCAAGTCTTCATCAGAGAAACTGTTTGAAATGATACCACACTAGAGAATAAAGCCAGTGAGTCTCCTTTCTCACTTCTCTGTTGGCGTAGATAGATCTGGGAGTTGTTTGGCATGTATCCCAGTTTACTTTTTCATAATAACTCATAGAAATATGGCTTAGGAGGGAAAATTGAATTTTAAATTCTGTTTGTATGAAAGGCTTGGAGTTCTTTTAGCACCGTGACATAATTTATCATTTTGAAGTGAGCCATTTATCTCAATGGCTATGATCTATAGCCCGTTCTGGGACTCAAATGTCATGTGTCATGTTAAGATTGGCTGTGGCTTCAGGTGTTTGTCCTTAAGAGTAAGCACTGAAGCACTCTTGCAAAAAAGCCTCTGCATACTTAGGACTACTTTCAAGAGATCTTTTGTTTGGATGGCTCAGCGCAGTGTGATCATTTGGAATTAAGTCCTATGAATTGGTTCTGCAGTGCTAAGGGTGTGGTGTGTACCTCAACACACGCTGTCTTCCTTAATGGTCTTTTCTGGAGTCTGGTGTTTGATTTTTTTTAAATAAGTTTCAGTAGTGTCAACTGCTTAAACCTTTTAAAAAGTAGATATTAACAAGATGAAAGAGAACTGAAGATTCGGGTCAATGGTGAAGATGTTCACTACCATACATGAATAAAGCTGTACATTCAATCTCTATTGTGTAAACACACATGCACATGTGCATACAAGCACATACACACACTGGGATAATCTGTAATTCTAGTACTTGGGAGGCTGAAGCAGGAGGATTGCCATAAGTTTGATGCTACATAGTAAATTCCAGGCCAGTATGAGTTGCAGAGTAAACATTCTCTCAGCAAGTACAAAAGAAAAGAAAAAAAGAATGAAAAAAATGAAGGGGAAGGGAAGAGGGGAGAAAAAGAGGGAATCAGAAGGGAGAGAAGAAGGAAGGAAGGGAGAGAGAGGCAGGGAGGGAGGGAGGGAGGGAGGGAGGAAAGAAGGAAGGAAGGAAGGAAGGAAGGAAGGAAGGAAGGAAGGAAGTCAATGATAGATTTCATGTGTTTAACAAGTACCAGATTACATGTAGTGGGCTTGTGGCCATTAGACAGGTCTTTGGCTCTGAAGGAATGAAAGCTATTGTCTGTCCGATTTGATTTTTATGCCCCGCATTAGCTTTAATTAGTGGGCATCCTGTCTCTTTAAAGCTGGATTTCCGCCCTGGCTTCTTTCTCCCCCACAATTTTCCCTTCGTAGGTCACTGCCAGGGTTCATGCTGGCTCTGGTTTAGTTTCTGCCTCTAAGCTAGGAAACTCTGAGAGCTGCGTTCAATGTGGAAAAAAATCAGACACAGATGAAAATTTGGCAGGAGTCAAATCACTTCACTCCCTTGGCCCTTAATTAAGGGAATTGCAGAAGTGTTAATTTAATTACATTTAAACACCTCACTGAAATTCAGAAGTCCATTAGCTTTAGGCATACCACATATCTGTGATATGAGTCCAAAGACCTTGTTTTAATTTTATAAAACAAATGCTTGAGTCTTATATTAAAATATAGTCCTGGTTTACTTCACTGGGTTCACTATATAATATCTGACACCACAAATGCTTATGAACCATGGTCCATAATTTTATTATTTAACAAATTAGTACTATATTTAGTAAAATATTTATTCAGTTAATAGCCACAGACATGAGGTACTTCCACGGTGCACATACATACATGTAGGAAAAACCCAGTATACACAAAATAAATAAATCTTGAAGCAAGCAAACAAAAAAGACTGTTTGGTAGAGAGTTGGGAATATGGCTCAGTCAGTGCTTTTATGTACCTCAAAAGCATGGAGAACTGAGTTCAGATCCCCCAGCAGCTGTGTAAAAAGCCAGATGTGGCACTATGCTGTCACCCTAGCCTAGGGAAGTATAAAGATAGGTAGGTCCTTAGAGATCATTGGCTGGCCAACCTATCTGAATCAATGTGCTCCAGGTTCAGTGAAGGACCCTGTCTCAAAATAAGGGGGAGGGTGATGGACGAAAGCATCATATATTGGCCATTAGCCTCCACATGTGTGCAAACATGCACATGCACACACACAGGCCCATGTAAATGTTCCTATATTACACATATTCTGAACAAAGAGAAAAGAAAAGAAGAGAAGAGAAAAGAAAAGAAAAAAGAAAAAAAAGAAAAGAAAGGAAAGGAGCAAGAAAGGAAGGATGGACCATTCAGGAACTAGTGGAGAGCTCATTCATAAACCCGTTTTTCAGAGGAACAGGTTTTGAATAAGCTGGCTCAGTTGCCAACCAGTGGTAGGGCCGGGGCACCATCCATCCCCAGTGGGGCCTCTGGACTCATCCGGCACTGTGACATGGCTTTAGATACCCACTTCACCAGCTGACTGCAGGGTGCTCACTCCATTGGTGAAGCAGGTAAACCCGATTCCTGCTGGGTCAGGAACTGAGCTTGGCAGTCACTGAAATATTATCTGGATTCAAAAGAGCCTTACTTTGTATTTCTGTCCTCCTGCTTCTGGTTTAACTGCATTTGGCCAGGTGACATTTGGCAGGAAGTCAAGGCAACACTCTATTTCCACTGACAAAAAGAGGTATGTTTGATTAAAGGCTAAAAATGCATGGTGTTTAAACTCCAAGTTCAAATACTCTCATAGGAAAGAGTTTGTTCGTTCGTTTTTGTTTTTGTTTTATCTAGGAAGGGCTTTGTCTGAGGACAGGTGAGTCCCCTGCACCACAGCAGATTTTTTTCTGGACCAAGCTCATATTGTTGTCCAGATGGTGGGTTCAAGTCTACAACCCTGCCTCAACCCTAGGAGGCAGGGACCACTGTTAGTCACTGCCTCTACCACTTTCCATAAAGGGAATCATGAAGATGCTGAAATTCTCACCTACGATCGTTGTTAGGACCAGAACCATGTCTTGTAGCGATGCCTCCAGTAACTCTACAGAATAGGTTAGCTGGAGAACATGCTTTGCAGTTCACATGGATGCGCTGGGATTCGAATGAAAAGGAGACAGTTCCTCAAAGCTGTCACTGGGTTTGAAAGCTTTATGCCTTCTTTTTCTCATATGCGATTTCCTGTGTTCATATTACTAGTATGCTATATGCTTTTCCTTTCTCCTCAAATGTGTTTCTTTTTGTCTTAAAAATAGCTGAAGAAGGAAAAGAAGAGGAAGAAATGGGGAATTAAGGTGAGTCAAGGTCAACGGTTAGGGAAAGAGACAAGTCAGTCCTTGATTCCCTCTCTCTGCCTCAAGCTGGTTTCCTAGCTGTGGCTGCACTATCTTGGAATCAGTCCCTTACCTGGCAGACCATCTGTGCTTTTAGCCACTTGCAGGAAGTCCCAGGGGCCGAGGAACCCTCACTGTTTGATTTTGTTTCCAGGAACCCCTACACCTCCACCAGCATCTCTAGTTCCTCCCCCTGAAAGTAGTTAGAATTGCATCTGCCTACCTGGTTGGCTCCTATCTGTAATCCTGCTGTCAGAGAATAATAATGAGGGTGAATATGAATTTAAAAGTACCCCTTTGGGTCCATCTTAAGACAAAAATCTTAGAGAAATAATTTTTAGTCAGCCCCATACTTCAGTTTGTGACTGGAAATTAAAGTCTAAAACCTGAACGCCCAGAGTGGAGAGGCTGCACGTTGTCTAACTCTCTTCTACCACACAGGCTCTAACTAACTCACAGCTGCCTGACCTAGATAAACCTTTGTGTATGTGTGTAATTTTGAGATCTGTACGTGTGCAAGTGTGTATATTCGGAGGTCAGAACTCAAACTCAAGTGTTCGCCTCAGTGCTGAGACTGTAAGCAGGCACCATCAAGCCCAGCATTTTTAAACATGGGTTCTGGGGATTGAACTCGGGTCTTTATGCTTCCAAGATAAGCATTTCACTGGCTGAACCATCTGCACAGCTCCTAGCTGCTAATCCTTACATTCAAACACCCTTCCTCACAGGTTTCCCACCAAATGTTCAGAAAAGGTTTTGATAAGTCTTCCTGTGATGCTTTTTGAAGTATGGGGGTTATTCATTGATTGAACCAACTTTTACCAAGGGTGGACCTAGGTCAGCCCTGTGCTGGGTACTTAGAGAACACACAGTTGGTAGTCTTGGCTCATATCCACCAACAGCTAGCAATAATGTGGAAGTTTCAGAATGATTAGCAGAGCCAAACCTTGGTCTTCCTTTTACTCTTGGTCTTGGTCATTCCAACGTGGTTGGAATGTCTTGGATTGTTTTTCAAAAACATGACATGACTTTAAAGGATGGAACTATAAAACTGAGAGGGTATTCTGGGTCTGCGCAGAGAGGCAAACAAGACTTCAAGGGTACAGCTAGCCAATGATCTAATTTGGCTAACCAGCCCTCCCGAGAAGCGGACTGTGGAAATGATGGCCAAACTTCCCAAAGCTAGATATCTGGTCTTCCTCCTTTACATCTTTGTACATGGGCTTAGTCTCCTCTCTGTCTTTGTCCTTGTCTTTCTCTATCTGAAAATCTATAAATAAGGAAATGAGGGGAAGAAAGGGAAGAAAAGAGGTTAGTTCAGGCAAGCAACGGGTGGGGATAAGATTGGTTCTTGGGGGATAAGACAGTACTATCTCAGTCCCTGGGAGAGCACATTCTCAGATTCTTTCTTTCTGCCCATCCTCACTCCCCCCTCCTCCATTTTCCCAGTTGCTAGTCTCTGACCCCTCTTTGTGGGGAGTTTATTTTTCATCTCTTTGGTGGCCTTGCTGTTTGCTTGCTCACTAAGTGATTTATTCACCAAGGCTGCCTCCAAGACAATGTGGGATGGAGACCAAATGCAAACGACTAGAGAGGAGCCAGGATAAATAAAACCCAACTGTCTCCAAGCCTATGCATACATCTGGGCTGTGTAGGGTGCCTCATCTTAGCTCAAAACAGTATCCGGAAGGCCCCCCAAGGACATGTGGGGAACTGGGGGCAAAGCCTCTTGATGCTACCCCCAGTGCCTTTTAAATTAAAAGTCAACATGAACTCAGGTTTTAGAAGGGAGTCTCTGTTAGTTTCTGGAGTGGCGCACACCCGTGCTCTCTCCCAACTAGGTTCCTACTACCTCAGATCCATGGTGTCCACTCCCCACCATCCACCCCTACCTCCCAGGTCTGTTCTGGTACACAAGGGTTAAGGTCATTTGTAGAAGAAACTTCTGGAGCTGCAATTCTGCTTGGGACTGGGAGCATGTGTTTGGCTTTTGCCAGATCAGGCATGGTGTGGGAAAGGCCTCTGGTTAGCAGTGTGAGTTCATGCTCAGCTTTCTTCCCAGAACATGTAGAAACATAGCTCAGAAGACAGTTTTGACAATAGCTGCTTCCTTAGTTAGGTTTGATGTGTGCCATAGTAGGAATTCAAATCCTGGTGGGTGGGTGACCTTAGAGAAGTCACAGCCCTTTTCAGCCTCTATTGTTCAGACATTCAACACAGAGGCATGTAGCAACCCATCGTCCTAAGCATTAAAGACATAGAGATGAATGCTATCAAAGGCTTGCATTTTAAAGTCTTGGTCCCTACAGATGAGATACTGAAGGGCAGCAGAATCTTTAGCTGATGACAGGGAGGTCTTTGGGTCATTGGGGAGGTCCCCTTGAAGGGCACAGAGGGACCCTTTTCCTTTTCTGTTACTTCCTGTCCGTGAGAAAAGCACTTCACTAGGATGTGTTCATCCTTACGGTACTAGCAGAGACTTGCAAACAATGGCTCTACACGGCAGGAGCTGAACACTGGAAGTAGGACCCAAACTAAATCTTTCATGGATGCAATTATCACAGGTATTCATTTGAGTGAGAGAAAGCTGACTTAGCAGGGAAGGACGGAGTAGTCTCCAGAGGCTTCTCAGAAAAGAGGTCTCAAACGAAACATAGCCAACAGGAAGCAGCCAGCTACAACAAAATCTAAACCAGGAGCAGTAGGGGTAAGAGAGAGCATCTAGTGTAGAGTTCTGTCATAGATTTGAGAGTTTAACACACACACACACACACACACACACACACACACACGAGAGTTTACAAGGGATCCTGCCTTCTTCATACTGGACACTGTGGATGCTAGAAACAGGGACAAGACTCCTGTACCACCATAGTGAAGATTTTATTATTTACAGCTTCATGTGACCTGAGCCCTTCATTCGCATTGCTTCTTCATGCTCCTTTTGCCATGGAAAATATTTGGAGTTAGGATCAGTAATATTTACCAATGGGCTTGGATGTTAGGGGTGAGAGAATGATTGGCATTTAAAATGCTTTCTAAGCTGGTACTCTACGAAAAGGAGTGTGAATTGATATTCCAGGTAAGACCTGATGACTTAAAAGTCCTACTTTGAGCAGGGAAAAATTGATGACTGAAAGATAACTATGAGAAAGGGCATGGAAAGCAGTCAGGTGTGAGAGTTTGGGGCTTTAAGAGAAAGGTCCAAAGCTGGAGGCACACCTGATGTGATGGCTTGAATATGCTTGGCCCAGAAGTGGCAATATTAGAAGGTGTGGCCCTGTTGGAATAGGTTGGCCTTGTTGGAGGACGTGTGTCATTGTGAGTTTGGGCTTTAAGACCCTGATCCTAGTTGTCTGGAAGCCAGTATTCTGCTAGCAGCCTTCAGATGAAGATGTAGCACTCTCAGCTTCTCCTGCACCATGCCTGCCTGAACGCTGTCATGTTCCCACCTTGATGATAATGGACCGAGCCTCAGCACCTGTAAGCCAGTCCCAATTAAATGCTGTCCTTATAGGAGTTGCCTTGGTCATTATGTCTATTCACAGCAGTAAAATCCTAACTAAGACAGCTGGTAAACATTCCCTTGGCAAATGCAAGGTCTCGACTATCCTAAGACTGATGTGTCTACTAGAGATTTCTGTCCAGCCTTCCCTTCTCACCTGGGCAGCAGAATCCCTTGCAGCTACTGTTAAATACAGCAGAATTCCTTGCAGCTACTGTTAAATACAAGTTCCTTGTTTCTTTCATGTAACATGTTGTGATCCAATAGATAGGTAGATGGATGAGAACATAGTTGGATAATAGACTGGTATTTCTGCATGCATCCACTATGTACATCTTTTTTTTTTTTTTTTTTTAAAAAAAAACCACTTACTGTGCTTCCAGAATTGAATTGGGTTGTGATGGCTGATACCATGGCAACCTCTATGGTTTAGATAATGGCAAGAGAACCACTAAGGCTGGTCCTGACTTCTCTGAGCTTACTTCCATAATGTCTGCAGCCATGTTATAACACACCTAAAGACTTCCAGTAGACATGCCCTTGCCTGCCGAACTTTGAGTTAAAGAAGCTTCCCTTGTTTATAAATGACCCCATCTTTGATATTTTATTATAGCATGATGATATAAATTTAAAGTTACTAGATACACATATTATTAATATATACATCTAAAATAATCTCCCTATTGAAGAGCAACTTAGATAAACACTTCCTTAACTCAAGTTGAATGTCTTAGTTAGGGTTTCCATTGCTGTGAAGAGACACCATGACCAAGGCAACTCTTATAAAGGACATTTAATTGGGGTTGGGTTATGGTTTCCTGGGTTCAGTCCCTATCATCATGGTGGGAAACACAGCAGCATGCCAGATGACTTGGTGCTGGTGGAGTCAAGAGTTCTACATCTCAATACAAAGGCAGCCAAGGTAGACTGTCTTCTGTGTGCAGCCAGGAGGAGGGTCTCTTCCACACTAGGTGGAGCTTGAGTATAGAGACCTCAAGCCAACACCCGCAATGACTCACTTCCTCCAACAAGGCCATACCTCCTAATAGTGTCATTCCTTGTGGGTCAAGCATTCAAACACATGAGGCTATGGGGGCTAACCCTATTCAAACTGACACACTGACCAAGACAAATTCCGTTAAATCTCAAATTTCTTAAAAATGTCCAACTGCGGGAGTCTAGAGACATAGTTCAGCAATTAAAAGTGCTTATTGCTTTTCTAGAGAATCCAAGTTCCCAGCATGCATGTCAGTTGGCTCACAACTCCCTGTAACTCCAACTTCTGGGGCCCGACACCTTGTACTGGAATTTGAAGGCACCAGCACTTACACATGTACAGACCTCTATGCAGACTGACACAATACACAAAATAAATTAAAATCTTTTAAAAATCTTCCAACTCTTTGTGTAAATGCGTTATATTTGAATTTTTAGCATTTCAAATAATTAACATGATGATGGTTTACAGCCAATTATTATACAAGCATTCTTGTATACTTTTTAAAATTTTTTTTTAGATGATGAGTCTCACTGTTGCCTAGATTAGCCTCAAACCTAAGGGTTCTCTGGGATCAGTCTCTTGAGTAGCTGTGATTACAGGTGTGTACCTCCAGGCCTTGCATTTATATCTATCTAAGCATCTCTACTAATTCTGGTAAAGTTATAATTTTGTTAATGAGCTATGTCAGGTTTTCTTATACATTTCTGCCAAAAATCACAATTCAAAGATAAATTTTGCATTTTACCTCAAGATCCTGTGCACTTTAACGAGGAAAACAACATAACAAAATGTCTTCTAAAGTTAGCCTCAAAGTATCTTTAACATGGATGTGATGGTTTTTATCACCTCTGTGTTTGGTTCCCTATGACCCAGAGCTAAGGAATCCTAAGCCTTGTTTGGGGTTATTACAACATGGCTTCTATTCTGTGGTCTTTAGAAGGATGCCATTTTGGAATCCATGTTCCAAATGTATCCATCTTTCCTTAAAAATATTTTGATATTGTCATATTTAATCCTGAACTGTGGTTCTCAGGTCGTAATGCACACCAATCCCCTTCCTGTGTCTCTTTAGAAACTCCCCCAAAATAGGATTGTAGAATTTCATATTCCATCTAACTTGGCTGCCCTGCTGCTGCTTGGACACTGTCCCCTCATGAGTCTCCCTAGCACGTTCTCCACATTAGCTGAGGCCACTCAGAAGAAGGATGTTGGCTGCACTCTCCACTCTGCCTTGTCTTAGTGGGGGAGGTGGAGACATCATGGAGGCAGAGCTGGTGCAACCTTTGTTCTAACCTCTCACCATTTAAACTTCTGAGTAGATTGTCAGTATTATATCTCATAATTCTATTTGACCCCACAGAGGGATACTCCGTAGGCAGCTGGAAATTTGTCATTACATTTCTTGACCCTTTCAGGCAAAATGTCTACTGATACTTATTGTTTCTTCCAGTCATAAATATTTCAGCCAAAAAAAAAATGTCCAACGTATCATTGGAGGACACTAGTGAGCCTTTGTGCTCTCACACATCCTCCTTTGTTTTTTTTCTAGTAAGTTGTATATGAAGTGCTTTGTCTCTATGTACTTTGTCATGACTCACACATGGACTATTTATCAACACCAAACCCACATAGATACCTAGATAGTAACAACCACCACCATCACTACTATCCATCATTGTCACCACCACCACCACCACCACCACCACCACCACCACCACTACCACCATTGCCAATACCCACCATTATCATTCCTACCACCACCACCACCATCACTATCATCACCACCAATACCCACCATTATCATTCCCACCATCACCACCACCACCATCACTATCATCACCACCACCACCACCACACGATCTACTACATCACCACCATTGTCACTATGTCCCAAATTCCCCCAAAGGTATCTGCTACAAACCTTCCCGGAGCTATATATTTTACTTTCTTTTTTTTGTACATGAAAAACCAGGATCACATATCTTTATGGACAATGGTTGGAAAATAATGAGCTAACCCTATGATGTTGTTTGCTTGAAGACCTGTCAGTCACTCCGTTCCTGTGGAATTCTTCACTTTCTCCATCCTCTCTACTGGCTGTATGCTTGAACAGTCACACGAGGAACCCTCTTGCCTTTCCATCTCATCCTTTGCTCTCCTTTGTGGAGGCTAGTGGGGACCCGATGAAGAGGACGATGTCCTTTTTGTGCCTCAGTTTCACTCAATAGAACAGATGACAACACATCAAAGAACTTTATAAGTTCCGTTTCCAGACCTTAGGAAAAGGCAGTGTGTGTGTGTGTGTGTGTGTGTGTGTGTGTGTGTGTGTGTGTGTGGTGTGGTGTGTGTGTGTGTGTGTTTATTAATACTGTGACAAGGAAGTATGTTTATTATTCTGATATTTGGAAGCCAGAGAAACTTTGTCCAATATGACAGTAAGACGTACAGCGATAGGTTTCCATTCCCGCCCGTTAGAGTCTACCAAAGCCACAATAGCATTAAAAGAAACCCCATTTCAGTAATGCACCAGAGAACATACTTATCACAGGTAAAGGGAAGGAAATCAAACACAGAGAAAACTGGAGACACGTGTAGATGTTGGGGACTTCTAGATATGTCAAAGGACCTCAAGGCTGACGGTGTTGCTTTCTGCAAATTCTCATTCTATTTCAGAGCCAAGAAATGCCTTTCCTTCTCTCGGACACAAGGTGGCGCCAGCTTTCTCTTATTAATGGTCCAGGCGAGTTGCAAAGAAGAGAGAGAACAGGGAGAAAAAGGATAAAAAAGGAGAGAAAGGTAAGGAGGAGGAGCAGGATGTCATGGTAGTGACATGAAGAAGTGGGTAGACTAGCTGAATGGAGAACAGCACAAACAACAACAACCATAATTACCACCACAACAATCACAACCACCACCACCACCACAACAACAAAGGCATATACACCAGGACCTTGGGAGGACATGGGTGGGGATGGGTGACTGACTAGCTCTGGCAAGTCCATCTGGACACATGCAGCCAGGGCAGTCCCAAATAGCTTTGCTGTTGCCTGAGAAACAAGTAAGTGTGTTCCATCAGAACAAGCAGGAAGGAGGCTCTGTGTGTGGCAAACAGTGTCTCTGTGGAGCTGAGACTGCATTACGGTGGTTGCTGATTCGTTTGGCGTAAACACCTTCATCATGAACAATTTCAAAATACAAACAGTTTAATACTTTGTTGTATAATTTCAGAATATTTAACCACCATCCTCCCTGTGCTAGTACAAGCCAGCTCCAACACACCCCGTGCAACTCAAGTTCAGATAATTGCCAGCTACATCCATGGCATGTGGACATGCCTCTCTGGTTCTGTGACTGTCAAATTTTTTAAAGGTTATTCACTCAAGATTGGCAGAATCTTTATGAGCCTCAGTGAAAGAACAGGTCTCAATAGCACATTCTCAGTCTCAATGCCACCAGAAAGCAGAAAGATCACTTGATTAGTCAATATTTAAGTTAAAAAATCATTGTATAGGTAACTCTCGTAACTATAGCAAATTTTCTAGTGTGACTTCTCCATATGACTTTTATAAGTAAATGAAAAATCATCTGTAGTTTTGTAGAGAAGTTAAGGTGTGTGTGCTTTTTAACCTCTTGCCCTGTATGTCCACTAAAACAGTCCATCAAAAACTACTTACTAGACTAAAAGTTCTAGAAATTGTGAAAGCATCACTACATGAAAAGCAGCCTTCCCTGTACACTGATTTGCAGGAGAAGACCTCACTCAGAGAACAAGAGGAGCCAGCAGACTCAGGAGGAAAGAAGCTGGTCCCGGCATCCCAGCATCCCAGCATCCCAGCATCCCAGCATCCTAGCATCCCAGCATCCCAGCATCTCCTTGGATTGGCTGACTATACTGTCACCATGATCTGGTCCAGAGTTTTCCGCTTGAAGTCAGGCACTGTGGCATCTCTGCTGGGGTACCCCACAGGAAGCAGCACCAACAGCTTCTCATATGAGGGGCGGCCCAGGAGCACCCTCAGACGAGGACCACAGTTGAGGGGAGTGGTAGTGACTGTCACTAGCCCTACATTCTGAAACAAGAGAGAACAAACATTTTAAAGTCAGACAAAACCACAGCTCTTCTTCCTGCCTGGCGTCATCTCATTTTACCCTGATGCCAGGCAGCAAAGAAGCTTTCAGCTCAGGTAACGTGTTGTGAACCTTGAGAACCTTGCCTGTGCCTCTCAACCTGCTGCCTTCATTTAGACAATCAACTGGAAACATCTGGGAGAAAAATTCGTCTTATTTTCCAGTGGTGCTGGAGTAATGGGAATAGCTGCTTTAGGGAAACAAGGTTGAAGAATGTAAGCTTTGTTAAAGAATGACGAAGATAAGCTTCTAGCTTTAGGGGATAGTCTGTACCTTTTATCGGACATAATAGCAATAGCAGTCCAACAGCACGGTCTTCAGCCTAAGTCCACTATAATTTTCCTGACAGATGTTTTTTCCCAGAATTCCAGTTACCTATCCCACTATATCTAGTTATTCATAGCCGTAATAGTAACATTTGAACCCATATAATTACAGGGATCTGGAGTGAGTTGCTACAGGCTCTCCTGAGGACTTACACACATCATCACACACCATCATCCATAAAAAGCATGTAATACCTGAGGCGATCACACCGTCAGTAAAGCACTTGCCTTGTAAGCATAAGGCTGAGTTCAACCTCCCAGAACTCATATTAAAGCAATACAAATTGAGCCATGGTGACACTTGCGGGGGAAGCAGACACAAATGTATCTGTACAGACATAGAGTGCCCTCTAGGTCCCTAGCTGTTTCCCCTTTTATCCATGCTTCCCCAGTCACCTGACTGCCTTGGAGCCTGAGCCAGGAGGAAGGCCAGGAGCTTTAGGCACAGCGAGCCCAGCCCAGGGAGTCACTGTGCAGGGGATCAGGCTCCAGGAGCAGTTTTCTCTCATGTCTCAGTCATAACCTACCTTGGAATTCTGGGAAAACAGAAGGCAGCAAGCTCAACAGGAAAGCTAGCCTGACTAGCCCTATTCACAGGCCAAGAGCACTATGGGAAGGAGGCTGGCTTGTCCTGCTTCTCCCAAACTCTATCTCTTCTGTAGTGCTCTCTGGTCTGACACTGGCAGTCTCTGCTCTCTGAGTCACCACTATTTATCTGCCTACACTGTAAGGAGAGAAACCAAAAGCCAGCTTCTTCAAGATGGTTTGAGAAGCAGTGGTAGGTATCTGAATGGGGTTAGATACAAGCCACATCTTTCTTTGAGGCAGTGAGGAATCTCACGCGTGCGCGTGAACACACACACACACACACATACACACACAGAAACATGTACACGCACACATACATATAGAACTAACTCTTCCTTCAAGCAAGGCCATTTCTCTCTTTAGTATAGTTTGTTGCATAAATTTATACATTTAGCATCTCTCACTCATCCCTCACCTGAACCCACGTCTCCGCCAGATAAACTGTTAACTGATCCCCAGTGTGTCCCAGAGATGGCACAGGGGTTTGTGAGGCAGAGCTCACCCCTGCTCTATCTCACATGCATGTTGCTCAAGCATCTCAAAAGAAACATTTGTAAGCATAGGGCCATCTTTCTGAGACAACACGGTACAGTAAGCCTCTCAGAAAAGGCACTAAGAGCCTGGTGGCTGTTTAATCAACATGCCAGCCTCGAAAGGCGAGTGTACACATGAAGAGGGTGCATCTGTAAGACTTTCAGCCTCTGGCTTTCTTCTCGTATGGCTGCTTAGATGCTCAACCTACATGCTATTGTGGAAGAAAGCAGTCACAGCAGTGACTGAGCTGTTATGACCCTGAGCTGTTACAAGTGAGTTTCCAGGGAGAATTTCAGCCTGCAGAAACATGTTACCATGTTCCAATCCAGGTTTCCAGGGGTTGTTGTCACATTGGACTTACCTTTCTGAGGAACTCAGCTCTAGGTAAACAATTCCCAAATGACCCCCAGTTGGAAACTTGGCTGAAACTTTCTGCTATAGTCATTCGTGGTCCTCCTGTCCCCCTTGTGCCTCTGGGTGTGCAGCATACCTGCAATGCAGCTAGCAGGGTGTGCAGCATAC
>NW_021604601.1:2941245-2991930 GCF_004785775.1 Grammomys surdaster | reverse complement strand
AATGCAGCTAGCAGGGTGTGCAGCATACCTGCAATGCAGCTAGCAGGATGCCACAGGCAATAGACACGCTGATCTCATTGTAGTAGTGAACCTTCTTCTTTCCGTTTGCAGCAAAACCGTGGACTTGTTTAAAAACAAGGATCAGAACTGGGGCAGTGTCCAAGTACTCCTTAATCCAGTTGGTTCTTTGGGGACAGAGTAGAAAGAACATTTAGAAGACTATTTACTCTGAATTTTGAGGGTTTTTTCCTCCCTTTTTAAAAACTACCTTAGTTTAGCTATGATTTTTACATACACATTTCCTTGTCTTTTATTATTGAAGTTGAAAAAGATTAGATTTTTAATTTTTGCCATATTTATCTTTTTCTATAAGGTTAATGAGATAAATAAACATACATTAGTGTGTGCCAATAATGGAAAAGTGGGCAAAATGCTGAAGGAGACAGAAAGATGTAAGAGTATCTCGTTTTGTTTTTTGTTTTTATTTGATATTTTAGTTATTTACATTTCAGATGCCATACCCTTTCCTTATTTCCCCTCCTTAGAGGAGGGGAAATATCTCATCCCTCCTCCTCCTTTTTGCTTTTATACCATTTTAATT
This sequence comes from Grammomys surdaster, assembly GCF_004785775.1. Classification (NCBI taxonomy): domain Eukaryota; kingdom Metazoa; phylum Chordata; class Mammalia; order Rodentia; family Muridae; genus Grammomys; species Grammomys surdaster. Next base: position 2,991,329 of record NW_021604601.1, on the reverse strand, counting down.
ACATGCAAGTATTAAGGTCAGTTCTAGGTTGAGAAACCAGCAATACAATAGATGCAAATAGTCAAGGAACAAGCAAGACAATAAACATAGTCAAAGAACAAGCAAGGCAATAAACAAAGTTCTGTGAACACTTCCGTGATCATTGTTTCGAAGAGCATACCAGGATGACCAAGATATCTGAGCCTACTTCCCTGTCCTAGCCCAAAGTCATTTTCATGTCTGAAGCCTACTTCCTTGTTCTAGCCTAAAATTTAGATTCCTGCCTGAAATTATTTCTTTGTCATAGCCTACTATTTAGATTCCTGCCTGAAATTAGATACTTGCAGTGTATTTGGCATAATCCTAATACCTCTCTGGGTTTGTTAACTTTGCATAGTTATGTTATGAATTTAAAGAATGCTGCTCTGCTGAACATTGATGCTGAAAATACTGTTTATAAAATTACACATAGTATTTCTACTTTGGTCAAGCTTCAAGAATGGCATATATAGCTTGATCATGCTAGCCCTTTTTGTCCTGGGAATACTTTTATTCCTGCCCATAGTGTTAAAGCTTGTCTTTAACAACATCAACATGTTGGCAGCCAAAGTACATGGTTTGAAACTGAAAATGGACCCCCAGACAGAGTTATTAAATTAACAGGCTGGCAAGCCAAGGACGGGTAATATTCTGCACAGAGCCTTACCAACCTAAGACATAAATGCATTGTTTTTGATAATGCATATTCCATGATGGGCAAAGAAGGCATTCTTGTTAGGACAACCTAAGACAGGCTCAGTCTTGTTTATGAAATAAAAAAGGGGGGAGGCAGAAAGCTTTTGGGGCTGCTTGGTAAGAATCTGACATGGGCCAAGGACAAGGAAATGGGCTGCATAGCAGGAATATGACATTGGCCAAGGACAAGGAAGTAGGCTTCAGGCAGGAATCTGACATTAGGTTAAACAAAGAAGTAATTTCAGGCAGGAATTTAAATCTTAGGCTAGAACAAAGAGTATCTTTTATTCTTTGTATTAATTGTCTCCAGTTATTTACTGCTTCCATTTGCTGACATAGGCCTATGCCTGGAAGTTTCTAGCCTCTTTACAATCTTATCTAGGCCCAGAGTGTTTTCAGTCTTGAGACTTACTACTAAATAAGCTTATCCCTTCTTAGTTCTTTCTGGTCTCTGGCTAGCTGGTTCAACTCAACTGTTCTGGCTCAAACTCTTCTCCATGTTCATCCAACCTGGCTTCTCTGGGCTTCTCTGGGCTTCTCTGGCCTTCTCCTGAATTTCTCTGTTTGATCTCAAACTATCTCTGTCAATCTGTTCTAATCTTCAAGCTTCTTATTTTCTGGCTCATCCTGTCTTCACCTGTGTTTAGCTTGTTCTCTCTCTGCAACCTGTCACTGTACAACTGTCCCAGTAAAACTACCTCCTTCCCTCTCTCTGCACTGCTCTCCCTTAAGTCACCTCTCTTTCTCTGTTCCTCTCTGTTCTCACGAAAGTTGGGCATATCCTATTCTGTCAAATCTTTCTCTGATTTGTCACTTTGTCTGCCACTCAATTAAACATCACTTTCTAACAGTGATGCATTTTTTTTTTATAAACTAACTTTATCTTCATTGTTTGGGATTACAGATGTGTTCTAAGGGCATGACTGTATTCCAGCCAGAGGGATTAAAGGTGTGTGCTAAGTCTGAGCCACACCACAACTAGAAATATTTATTTTTCAGCAAATAATACAATCTTAGGGTTCACAATGGGATCAAATATCCTGAAACAGAAAGACTCTATAGCCTTTGATCACCAAGCAGGTGTTCACCAAAACAAAGCCTGCTGAGTGCTACTAATGCATTAGATAACAAGTACCACTCTGAAAGCAAAGTGTTGGTTGTGTAAAAGAACATTGAAAAAGACCACTGGAAACATCAAAATGGCCTCCAGTTGGGCAATGAAGATGAGGAAGGGTAGTTGGAGAGGGCTATCCTGGAAGAAAGAGTGGGTGAGTGTAGTCAAGGAGGGAAGATGATGTATAGCAGATCAGGATGGAAGGCATGCTGGCCGTTACATGGGTGGGATGGAAGGTACATGCAGATTTTGCAGGGTCCTTATATGGTAAGTGATGGAGGGTTTACCTTGCACTTAGCAGCAGTGTCATGTGATCAGACCCATTTTAGAAACACGGGCAATGCTGATGAGAATGTCATCACCAAGAGTGGCAGTTGAAGAACCAACTACAAAGTCGTCATAGTGGGAGGGGACCCAGATATTGGACCATGGTCGTGGCCCAGGCAGGAGGGTGGTCAAAGGATGGCCAGGCTGGGGAGAACTGAGGGAGGAGTTACAGTTGCTAGAACAAGGAAAGAAGCAATGTTGGGGACAGCAATGGTGCCAACGAGAGTGAGCAGATGAAGAAATCCTAGCTGTGGAGTGAGGTAGAGCGCTTCTGAGGGAGGCCATTCATGTGGATACTGATGATAACTTCATATTTCTGTTTTCCAACTCTAAACATATCTTTCTTGATTCTACTACCCTGCCCTCTACATCTGTGCTGAAACTTCATTCTAGAACAGATATCGAAAAGAGAGATACAGGCCTGTAGAATTATCTATTCCAAACAGCTGCCTTTTTCCTATGGGATATTACAAATAATTATCAAGAAATGGTGATTATTCATTTTATGGTTTAGCCTGGTTATGAGTCAACATTTTAAGACACAACAGAAATGTATATCATGCTGATCTCAAGCTTTTGGGATCTGCCCTCCCACCTCAACCAGCTTAGTCCAACTGGTTAGTATGTTTTTCACCTCACAGAGAGAGGACATTCATGATTTAGAGCAGCTCTGATGCCACAATAGCTGGTTTTGTTTTCACTGTGTAAAGCTGGCTCCTGTGCATGGTCCTTGTGATGGTTAAGTAAATTAAGTTATGGAAAGTGGTGTTTACTAACACACACATCACACTTTTACATCACAGAAACGACGAATAAGAAGATCCCTTTTGATCGCTTACTGAACTCACTAGATTTCTAGCATGGAGTGGTTACCAGTAACACATGCTACCTTCAGGCCATGAGCAGGCCCGGCAGCTCTGGTTTTCATCATTCATTGAGGAGGCTTAATGCTGCCAAAAGGCCGTGCCTGTGCCCCAAGGCTACATTCTGCTATGTAAATTGCATTACATTTTTGGATATTTTTATAATTTAAGATTTTGGTCATATTCCTAATGTTTAAAATTAACTTTTAAAATTCTTAGTTTAAAAAAATCTTATGTGTATGGGTATTTTGTATGCATCTATATATGTATACCATGTGCATACCTGGTGGCCAAGGAAGCCAAAAGAGGACACTGGACCCCCTAGGACCAGAGGTACAGACCACTGTAAGCTGTATGGTAGGTGCAAAGAACCAAATTTAGGTCCTCTATTAGAGCAGCAAGTGGTCTTAACCACTTAGACCTTTCTCCAGACCTGATTAAATTTGAAACACATATAAAATATGTATAGAGAAGTAAGCAAAGCAAATTTTAAAAAATATTTGAGGAAGATTAAGCAGTCTGCCTAGCTTCTAAGGCAAGTCAATCATTCAAAAATATTTTCATACTTACTTTGCCTAAGCATACTTTATCAGCTGATCTTTTTCGTTTAGTCTCGGTTAGTTTAGTTTTATACTAATTCATGAAGGCATCATACTGGAGCAAATAAAAAGGCTGCAGGGGACAGGGACTACTGAGGAGAGAGCTGGCATTTTCAGATCTGGATAGACAGCTACCCAAGCCCGAGACAGTAAAGGTTGAATATTACATTATATATTAAAAATACCAGCTATGGACTTCAAAGGCAGCTGGAAAAGGTGACTGGGCACAGTGTCCATTTGCTAGTGTGTGTGTGTGTGTGTGTATGTGAATATGTCTTATATGTATCTGTGTGAGTGTATGTATGTGTGTACCCGTGCACATACTGTTGGTTAAGCAACTCTGTAACTTTATTGTATTCTCAAGAGCTACTTGGTTTGTATTATGAATTTCTAAACAAAAATGTCTATGAAATGAGAAGAAAGTGAACTAATAATTGAAGTGCTGAGTGCTGGTAGCTATTTTAGATGTGTGAACGTGCACGTAAGGAGAGTGGGTACATAGATGAGAGAATGATTAAGCTTCAGAGACAGGAAGTGAGGGGTGATGAGTTCTGAAGGTACTGCGTCCAGCTGGAGTCCCGTGTTTCACTAAATGAAGAGTCCACTTTGACTTTGACTTATCCTTTCTTTTTTGTGAATGTACAGTACGCGTTATAGTTTCATTGTTAATACCTCACGCTTATGTGAGAGCACAGTATGACATAATACACTCCATAATACATCTGTTCCTATATAGTATAAACATCATAAGATAAAATTACGCCCTCACAATAACAGCAGGGCCAAGAGATCCGTTACTCCTTCCTCTCATGTGGATTCCTAGACTAGAAGTCCCCCTGCGTCACCAAGCTTGTGATCCCAACCTTCTCTCGCAGGCTCCTGTCACTGTGTCACATGGCAGGTAACAGAACTGGCCACAGAAGGCCACCGCTGGAGACAGAGGCAGTGGGCCTCTCTGCACTGCCTGGAGCTGAGAACTTGGGCTTGCCTCCTTTAGGGCCTTCTGAGAGGTGAGAGCCAATACCCACCCACCTTGCCCCCCACCCCTGCCCCAGGTCACCCCGACTTTCACTCTGTTTTCTTTTGAAGGGAGGAGCCCACAGTACTAATATATTTTTGATAATGCAGACCTACTAAAGGTGCTCTTAATTAAAGGTTAAGTGGTAACACTGTTTGGAATGATCCTGTCACTGTAGCAAAAAAGGATTTGCTTCATTCAGGATCCTGGGAAGCACGTCACAATCTTATGTTCCGGACTGGTGGAAAGTGAAGTAATTCTTCAGTTTTAGCTAACAAGCAGTTTCTGGGCTGGAGAGATGACTGAGCAGTTAAGAGCACTTTGTGCTATTCCATGGGACCCAAGTTCAGTTTCCAGCAACCACATCAGTCAGTAACCAAGTGCCTGTAACTCCAGCTCCAGGGGTTCTGATACCTCTGTCTTCTATAGGAACCTGCACATGCATAACTATTCAACACACACACACACATGCACACGCACACACACACTTATAAAATAAATCTTTTAAATAAATAAATAAATAAATAAATACACTTATAAATGAATTTTTAAAAATAATTTTTTAAAAAATAATTAAAAAACAATTATTTAGGTCAGAGCCTTTGCAAAGGGTGAAAATAAAATGAAGAAACAAAACAAACAAGAGAAACAAGGTGAAACTTGATTTTGTATGCACATACTGAAATGCTACACTGTGCCATATTAATATGAACACTTAATACATCATCAAAGTAAGATAATAAAAAATAATTTTAAATCTTACAAACTCAGGACCTGCAGTGGTAATTTCTTACAGTAACAGGCAAACCAAGGACCCCTAATTCCATCAGCTCTGTACCTCAGTTTCTTCAGGTCTGTGACCCACCGCTTTCCCATCCTTTTCATGTAATTTATTTCTTCCTCCTCCTCGATAATCTCTCGGATCTTATGCTTCATGTCTGGGTTCTTCACCACCACAAAGGTCCAGGGCTCTGTGTGGGCCCCACTTGGAGCTGTTCCTGTTGCCCATTAAATTAAAAATGAGTGTAAGACTGCAGAAGAATGTAAAACTGATCATTAAGAGGAAGTACAATAGCAGGTACTGTGCTGATGAATGTCTGTAAGCCCATTCAGCAATTGGGAGGCTAAGGCAGGAGGATTGGAAGCAAGATCTTGTGTCAAAAAGCTATAGAAGGCGGAAGAAGGGCAGACAGAAAGAGGTGAAAGAGGAGGAAGAGAAGAATAAGAGAAGGAAGAGGAGAAGGAGGAAGAGAAGAGGAGGAGGAAGAAGAAGAGGAGGAAAAGAGAAGAGGAAGAGGAAGAGGTTGAATTTAATTTAAACTCACATACCCGCACAGGGTGGGAACTATTGACTGTTGCCATTTAGATAAAGGATACAACTATCCAAGGCATTTGTATTCTTGACTGAAACAAAGTATTCTTGAAACCTTTTGGATTAAAGATGGCTCTCAATGAGTATGCAACAAGCTCCACACAGGAAAGTAAATATGTCTTAGAGAGGCATAAGATAACAGAAAAGACAATCCTAGAGGAAGAGTGTAGCCATCAGTGTTCTTGGTTTCCCCTGGGCAGGGATATTTACATTTAAAGTGAATTTATCTTGCTTTAGTTAGCTTTACAAACTCACATAAGGAAATATTGCTGTTTTGCTCATTCAGCCAATTATTGTATTAGAGTGTCTTGGAGTTTGTTTCTTAAAAGTCAAACATATAAGTCTGAACTGAATGTGGAGGAAGGGGCCTGCTTTGAGGAGGGGAGAGATGTTTCTCCTGCAATGTGTACTAACATATTCAGAATTTTTAGCTTTAAATAAAATTTATAAAATGTATTGACTTAAAAAGATTTTAATGGTTGTCACATCTGTTTTCCAAGAAAATAAAGAATCAAAATGTAGAGAGAAATCCATGTTTCTGGCAGTCACTAAAAATGGGAAAGCGTTTGTGGTGGTTTGAATACGCTTGGCCCAGGAAGTGGCACTATTAGGAAGTGTGGCCTTGTTGGAGGAAGTCTGTCACTGTGGAGGTGGGCTTTGAGATCATCCTCCTAGCTGCCCGAGAACAGTTTCCTGTTTGTCTTTGACGTAGACGTAGAGCTCTCAGCTCATCCAGCATTATGCCCGCCTGGACACTGCCATGTTCCCACCTCGGTAATCGTCCCCTGAACTTCTAAAACTGTAATCCAGCCCCAACTAAATGTTGTCCTCTCTAAGAGTTGCCCCGGTCATGGTGTCTGTTCACAGCAGTAAACCCAAACTATGATGCCTTCAAGGATAAACACACCACCCTGGCATGTTTGAACTTCAGTGCTGTCCCAACATTGTCTCTGTCACAGCATCTGACATTCTGCAAGGCTCGGCATGCAGTTACCTACCTGCTGCTTTGATGACATTGTCAATGACTTCCACTGGGACTTGCTCACTGCTGATAAACCTGACAGAGCGTCTCTTATTGAGGAGCTCGTAGAACTCCTGGGATCTCATCCTCATTTCCTGCTCTGGGTAGCGGGTGTGAGAGAATGGGATGTGTTCCACAGTCTCCTCTGACTCTTGCCATTCCTCAGCATCTGCAAACAAGAGGCAGGAGCACAGAAAATTCAGCTGCCTCCCTGGTTATAAGGTCACTTGGGGTCAGAGGAATAAATTTCCAGAAAAGTCTAAATGGTGATGTAATTTTTTAAAAAGAAAAAAAATAAAAAAGTAGATCTGTAGAATTTTGACCACTGATCATGATCATTCTTCAGAATTTAGACCTGTCACAAATCAAAAGAGATTACAAACAATAATTAACAAGTGGAAGTTCTGTTAAACGGCAGAGTAGGTTATTTAACACAATTCCCCATTCAGGTCACCAAATGAGGCAGTTTTTGTCTTTGTCAAAGCATTGGGCTAACAACACAGTGACTCATGTTTCCTGCTTACATCTGCCAGTTCCTACAGGTTCAGTCTCTGTTTTAATCCTTGAGCATCAAGGATGACCCAAACCAAAGCCCACACAATAGGAAGTTGAATCAGCCCAGACCCTCTAGTTACATCCTTTGGGAAAGTGGATTGTAAAGATGTCATCCTTCAGGGGCCTAGGATATTTTTGGTGTGTTTCTCTTCCAACTCAGTGTTTCTTCTTGGAAGTATCCCAGTTGTCTAGCAGAAGCAAATGACAACGTGTAAAGAATTTTAGAAACAATTTCTAATAATTCATCAATGTAATCCTGCATCCAAGAGAACAGAATATCTTGAGTAAAATTAGTAAAATCAATGCTTAGTAATAAAACCAGGTGCCCCAGTGCTCCAAGAATTCACAGAAGAGCAAACAACTATGACACTATGCTTAAAGAAAAAAATGATATACTTATAAAAATTTCTACGGATTATTATAATCTAACTAGAATTATTTAGATTAAATTGCTGGTAAGAAAAAATAAAATTCTAGACTAGAAAAAAGAGCAAAAGACAGAGAACATAGATGAATGATCAAGAAAAACCAGAGCCAGTTTACTTAGGAGCATGAAGAAAAGCAAAGAAACAAATAAGCTTCAGAGTTATAGTGGCTTCCGTAAGGTAGGGACGAGGGTGTGAAGGAAATGGAGTTTGCAGAGAATACCAAAAGGCAGGCCTACAAAGTGTATCTGAAAAGGTCTTTAGAAGGGGAATGGGCGTACTCTGAATGCTAGCCTGCTGTATGAGTGGAAGAGACCTGGAGACATCATGGAAGATTAAATGTGGCTGCTCTGCATGGATGAGTCAGAACACAGAAGAAAGCAGGAGCCCATGGGGCTGAACTTCAGAGTGCACAGTTCCGTGAAATTAGTTACCTCAAAGTCCTCAAAAATTGTTAAGAGGCATCAGTCTCCTGAAAGCATGTGAAGCTGACTCTCTCTCCTGCTCCCTGCTCCCCCCCCCTCTGTGTGTGTGTGTGTGTGTGTGTGTGAAACAGAACAACCTTGGATGTCCTTCATCTTGTTTTGGAGATAGGTTTTCTTTTCTGGCATGGTGTGATGGTTTTTATGTTTGGCCCAGGGAGTGGCATTATTAGGATGTGTAGCCTTGTTGGAATAGGTGTTTCACTGTGGTGTGTGGCTTTAATACCCTAGTCACAGCTGCATGGAAGTCAGTATTCTGCTAGCAGCCTTAAGATGAACATGTAGAACTCTAAGTTCTGCCTGTACCATGCCTGCCTATATGCTGCTGTGCTCCTGCCTTGATGATAAGGGAGTAAATCTCTGAACCTGTAAGCTAGCTCCAATTAAATGTTGTCTTTTATGAGACTTGCCATGGTCATGGTGTCTGTTCCCAGCAGTAAAACCCTGAGACACATGGACACCATTTAGACTAGGGTGGCTTTAGTGACTGTCAGGGATTCATTCATCTGCCCCTGCTTCACCAATTCATAATATAGTACCTAAGATTCAGACTGTTTTTAAAACGTTTCTGTGGTTGTTTGGTGTTTGCTTGGTTGGATGTCATTTGGTTGTTTGGTTGTGGGTTCTGTTGTCTGATTGTTTTGTTTTCCAATAGGGCAAGCTCGGCTGACATGTAAGTTACACATGTGCTACAGATACACGAGCTATAAGAAGCACAGTGAGAAAAGGCATGTCAAATCCTGAAGATGACTGAGATAGTGAGTGGATGAACAATTTTCTTCTCCAGGCCATGCTCGGGAGATGCCTGGAGCCATGATTTTACCATGGTTTGTGGTGACGATATTCTGGGCTGAGGGACATTTTGTGGGTGTGATTGACTCAGGAATTTTTTTCAATGTCTTAGTTACATAGCTGCAAAACACAAAGTATCATGCATGTATAATACACATTACCTTTATCAACACTCCCATACCCTTCCTGGAATATTAAAATAGGCAATTTGTTCAACAAGATCTTATTGAGAATTTATGAATAAAATGAGCATGATTTCTATATCCTTAGAGCTTATATACGTAAACAAACCAGCAAGTATGTTTAAGGATAGAATAATAAACTGTAATCATTCCAATGGAGTAGATTGTTTTTTTTTTTTTAATGAAGTTACAGAGATTTGGAGGAATGACCCAGAAAAGGAAAACAAGGGATGGGAGTGGGGGGTCTGAGACTGTGAAGGAACCTGAGCAGCCAGGGCCTGGGGCAGATAAACAGCAAGATGGCTCAGTTAGTAAAGGTGATTGCCACCAAGCCTGACAGACTGAGTTCAATCCCAATGACGTACATGGAGGGAGGTGAGTGCAGGCTCCTCAATTGTCTTCTGACTTACATACATGTATGACATGGCATATACATGCCTGCATACACAAACATACACACAAAATCACAAAATAAGTAGAAAGAAAATGAAGGTTGTTTGGTAGCTGATGATGTTTTCAATTAATAAAAATACTGACTTTTATAATACATGTTTTTAATAGAAGACTGACAATGGCATAGTCTGTTTCAGGCCAGTCTGAGCAGCTGAAAGGAACCATGTCTGGGTCCCAATGGACACAGAAGAGAGGGCTTTCACAGAATGTGGAGTAGTCCAAAAGCCAGGGTGAATGAACCCATAGAATGTGCTTCTAGTGCAAATGTGGATTAAGGTTTGGTACCACAGAAAGCCATCCATGGGGAAGTAAGGAGAAGACTCTAACACACGTGTGGAGGGACATTTTAGAGACAGGACTGCTAAAGAAAGGTCACACAGAAGCTGGCCCATCAGGGAAGCAGAAGGAACAACAGATTCCCAAAGCATCATGGTGACAAAACCCAGGAGACTTGTTTCTGGGCAGAGAAGGAAAAAGGTCCTCTCTCTTTCTGGTTTCGGGACCTGGGTAGGGGGTGGACCATTTCCTGAGATAAGGAAGACTGCAGGGACAGCAGTGGAGAGTTAGCAGGGACCCCTAAAAACAAGCAACGCAACTTCTCCCTCCCTGCTCTGGAACTCCTGACTGCTCCCGCAAATGTGGCTTTGGAAGGGAAGAAATCTATCTCTGAACTTCTCTTTTCATGACTCCTTTGTTCTAGGCTTTTCTCTGGGAGAGGCTATCCACAAACAGCTCTTTGCTTGTGTGGAACTGTGAAAGGTAGCATGGTCCCCTGTTGAGCTAAGGCTAGAAGCCCCGGAGACGCTGAAGGAACGGTTGGAGCTTTGCCTGTTTCTGGGCACCAGAGCCCTGACACTAGCTGCAGTGCCCCCCGACCCCCACCCCCACCCCTGCCACCCCATAGATTTGTGGCCATCAGCCACCTAAGTGCAATGCCCCAACCCCTCCACTTGTAGAAGAGATGACCAGTGGTCACATAGGCTCAAGACAGATCCCCATTTTAATGAGGTACCTAAAGGCCTGGAGGGCTTAGCCAATAAGTATTCCTTCCCAGACATTCCTCCCTGCAAAAGCTGTTTAACCTCAGGCCCATCCTGAGAAGTGGGGTACAGTTTTACATATTTACTTTCCACCATGGCAACAAGTGATTTGGAACCACAGACTCTCTTCTCATCAGGATCCACCATGGGGGAGCCATGGAGAAAGTCTTTGCCTACAGAGCCACTGTCTAGTCTCCCACAGAAGGTCTCTCTGCGCTCCCAGCCACGACCACCAAGCCAACCACCAAGCTCAACCCAAGGACTCTCCCTAGGAACCAGCAGGAGCTACCCATGCCTCAACCCGTATCCACCCCCACCCCTACCCATCCCCTCACCCCTACCCACCCTCCTACCCTGGCCCTGAGCTACATCCAGCCCTCAGGGGGCAGGAGGGGCACTCTATTCTCAGCTCTTCTGTGGCTTCCAGCTGCACATGGATGCCAAGAGCTTGAGAACCAGATGGCCCCCGGCCTTGTGCCTCAGACTGTGTTTGCCCACCCTTGGAAAGGTGTCCCGGACTTCCCTACTGCCCAACACACACCTGGCAACAGCATGGGGTAAGCCCAATCAACCTGATCCACTTCCCATGTCCCTCCTCCTGGAGCAGTCATTCCCTGTGACCGACAGGGCAGAGCAGACACACCCAAGACCCTACATGCTTGGACCCTGGAACTATTCTGCCAGAGCCCTACCTGCCTAGGTGGGCGGTACCCTACCACAGCCTCAGTCTCCTGCAACGGGAGGTAATGATAATGCCTATCTCATTGTATTACCATAAAGATGAATATGACATGGCATCAGCTGGGTCCACTACATGCTATGTGAGTGGGTTGTGGTCCCCAAGGCTCTTCAACCATGTCATCTTCTTTCTGTAGTGCATACATCTCTGCCATGTCTTTCTTATCTTCAGGTGTCTCCCAAGTTCTTCCCTCAGCCTTCTCTCTCACAGTACCCACTTAGTGACATTCTTACTTCTTTAACCTCTGAGCGTTGTCTTGAGCTGATGCCAGAGTCTCTCATCTACCATCCTGAGTATCTTAAATGCAGCACACACCCACAGAAACCACATCTTCCCACCCTTGTCCATTGAGGACAGCGACACAACCACTCCTTCCATCTTCCTCAATATCTAAAACAGGATGCTCTTCGCTGTGACTCGGGAATCCACTACCCTCCCACCAAAGCACCATTCCTCATCAAACTTTAGACCAGACGTCGGTGTTAAGGAAAGCGCTTCTCTGTGGTAAGGGGAGCACGTCCCAAGTGGGACCAGATATCGTGCATATCCGATATTTACATTACAGTTCATAACGGTAACAAAACTACAGTCATGAAGTAGGAGTGAAAGTGATTTTACAGTCGCAAGTCACTCTGATGTGAGGAACCATATTAAAGACTTGCAGCTTTGGGAAGGTTGAGAAGCTGCTGGTGTAATGCCAGCCACGCCAGCACTCTCTTCCCCATTTCTTTGTCTGCACGTCTTCCATCTGCCAGGAATTGGTCCCAAGCATTAGACCATGGGTTTAGGCTTTGTGCTCTTCCGGACACACTCTGCCTCTGCTGCTCACATCTTTCACCCACGGGTCAGCTTTGCTGTTTCTCAATGCCACAGCAGATCCCCAAGCCTCTCCTAAATACCTTATACTAATTCCACAGAGTGGATCTGTTTCCTTATTTTATCTCATTCCCTAAACCAGACCTCTATCTTGCTGGCATGGAGGCTACTCCTGTCTCTCATGTACAGGGCCTGGCGTAAGAAAAAGTAGCCAATCCTTAGACGGGTCACTTTCTCAGTTTCAGCAATCCTAATCAAAACCTGGCCATGCTCGCTGCTTGTCACTCTGTACAGAGATCCCGCCCCCAACCCCACCCCTGAGAGAGAAGGTGTGGGAAGACAGAGGATCTGAGGTGGGAGAGATCTAAGCTTCCGTGCCTTTGGACTTGAGTAGGGGGCTGGTACCAGCAAGCGACCAGAGATGACCATCCTTGCCACACACTGTTCTGTTTTCACAACAAGAGTGATGGTTTGCCAGCATGGCTTGCTCTCTGTATTCCTGCCATCATAAACACATGCAGGGCAAAGCCCTGGGTGCCGCAGGGAGTTGTTGTTACCTTCTTCCACTTGAAGGTGTTCCGAGCTGTCTTTCAAGTCTTCATCCACCCAGGGCTGAGCTTGAACCTCCTCCTCCTTTCCCCCCAGGCTCCTGTCAGCATTTTTAAAGATCCATACAACCAAGATACAGACAACTGCTACCAAGACTGGAGTGAGGAGAAACATGGTCTGAAGTCCGACCCGGAAGGTGTGCGCATTCTCACAGTGGCCTTTATACAAACAGAGATGGAAGCAGGGAATGCTGGGAGTCGATGTAGACAGGGGGAAGTGTGCCAGGGAAGGAACAAAGTACAGACTCTCAGACTCCACGAGGACTTTGCAAAGGAGCAAAACTCACAGCCTGGTGCATGTGAGCTTAGTCCTGCTCTGATGCAAACATTTTTAAAATTGTGTACTTGGTCAGTATTATTTTCAGACATTAGTGATTATGGAGTGTGTTAAGCACTGAAATGTACTAGATTACTGGTGGTAGTTTAAACAAAAAGATTTGACCTTTTTCTTATTTAACTGTTCTCTCAGAGCATCTTCAGCCTGCCTGAAGGTAGGAATTGACCAGAGAGCTCGTTTTTTAAAAGAGCAGATTTATAAACATAGATTCTGATATCCTGAAAGAAAATGTCCAGAAAGAGGCTGTCAAAGTGTATTTTCAAAAGCATATGTATGAGGCACTGCCCTGGGGTTTTAAATTTTTTTTTAAACAGCCGTGCCAACATATGCAACAGAGAAGGCTAGTGTTTTATATTAGAGAAAGATTTTAATCGGGGAAAACAGTGACACAAAAAGTTTAAGATGACTATATCTAAACTTGAGAGTTTTTGTTTCTTTGTCTTAGTTTTTATCCTTGCCTGTGTCTTTATTGTTCAGGCTGTCATAACAAAAATGTCATTGGCTGAGAGATTTAAATATCAGAAACGTGTGTCTCATAGTTCCAGAGGTTGAGTCGTCCAAGCCCTGGGGACCAGCATATTTTGTTCCTCCTGGCTTGTACTGTTCTCGCAACTGGAATTGGGGTAGGAAGGAAGAACTGAAGAGAGAACCATTACTCATGGAAAGCTTACCATGTGGCTTCTACATACCCCACATACTAAATCACAGATGCTTCACAAACCCTCATGCCATGGATCCCACTACTGCTGCCATTTGAGCTCATATGAATGAGGCATGAATAGGTCAAATAACATGCGAAGTGCCAATAGAAGATAAATGGACCATAGATAGCCTCTATTTGGCTAAAAGGAGCCCATGCTGGGCACTTCTGCAGCGTGGACTAGAACCCTGAAGCCTGAAGTGTTGAACCTGCCTAGGTTACAGGGGTAAGCTGGGGCAAGGGTTGTCTGGCATTGCTACCTGACTACCAAGGCTCACGCTCAAAGAAAAGAGATTTTTAAAATAAGCCTAGTGCAGGGTCAAGAAGCCTGGCAGCTGTATCAGCAGCAGGATGGGCAGGGCAGAGTGGAGATTAGCCAAGGCTTCCAGACGGAAGAAACTGCAACTCCAGAGTTTGAAACCCACCCGAGTTTCTCCTGTCCTGGTGCATTTGCAGGTCTCAGAGAACGGGGATGGAGGTGGAGAGAGTGTGTCCTGCTCCCCATCTTTTGTCAAGTGAATTCCTTCAGTTTTCACCTGAGCTGGACCCAGTGAGCTTCACTGTCCTCTAAACCTAACACCTTGTCAGTGGCCAGGACTTCAGCTATGATAGTGTTGGTATAGGGAAAACTTCAGGTCACCACTGTATTGTACACTTACGCCAAAACACTGTGGCTTCCCTTGAGGGACAGGGTCTGTGACATAGAGTCAAAGAACACTATGTGGCTGATCTGTGGAGGCCTAGATGAGCCCTCTCTTCTCTCAGCACCTCTATAGCAGTGGTTCTCAACCTTCTTAATGCAGTGATCTTTTAATACAGTTCCTCATGTTGTGGTGACACCCTCCCAATCACACAATTATATTCTTTGCTACTTCATAACTGTATTTCTGTTACTTGTAGGAATCATAATGCAAATATCTGTGGTTTCCAATGGTCTTAGGCTACCCCTGTGAAAGGGTCATTTGACCTCCCAAAAGGTCATGGCTCACAGATTGAGAACCACTGCTGGAAAGCATCCTGGGCAACTTAACTTCTGTACTTTGTCCTTATCCAGTGAAGTAAGTGAAAGAGTGCTGAGGAAGCTACAAGAGAAGACACCAGGTGTTTCCCACTGTCTGTTGTTCCCACCGTCATTTTTCTTCATCTCCATCTTTTGGGCAGGTGCCACTGCCACCTTGCAGATCATATCAGGAATAGTATTGTTCTAGAAGACACATCTCCCACAAACAAATACTATGCTGATGTTAAACCTATGACATCTGTCTTTCTTCCTGCTTCCTAAAGTCCCCAATATCTGTTCACAGAAGGCAAAGGAGGGCACAGTGGGGCTCTGTAGAGAAGAGATTGCCCAGGGCATGGAGAGAGCCAGCAGAGTTCACAGAAGCAAACCAAACTATCTTAGCTGAGATCAAGTGCTCAGCAGCAACTGTGATGGTAATGATTTAAAAAAAATAGAAGCGGGGTGGGCTGAACTCTGTGATCTGATCTTAGATCAAATATGAAGTCAGGGAGACACCAGAACTTACAAGTCCACTTAAATGAATTAGTCAGCTTCATCTATGCACAAGCCAACTATTCTATCTGTGATGGTTTGTGTACGTTAGGCCCGTGAAGTGGCACTATTAGGAGTTGTGGCCTTGTTGGAGTAGGTGTGTCACTGTGGGTGTGGGCTTTAAGACAGTCATCCTAGCTGCCTGGAAGTCAGTCTTCTCCTAGCAGCCTTCAGATGAAGATGTAGAACTCTCAGCTCTTCCTGCACCATGCCTGCCTGGACACTGCCGTGTTCCCACCTTGGTGATAATGGACTGAATTTCTAAAACTGTAAGCCAGCCCCAAATAACTGTTGTCCTGATAAGAGTTGCCTTGGTCATGATTTCTGTAAAACCCTAACTAAGACACTATCCCACCCAAGGATATGTCTCTACCTGACACTCACTGGGTTGCATCATGCCTACACTCATGGTGTCTATGTGGCAATGATGGTTAAGTCTTCCTCTGTGCTATCCCATTGAGTCCACAGGATGAGTCGTGTGTCATTGGCTATATAGAGGAGCAAGTGAGACCAGGGACTCTCAAAGTAAGACCTTAGTTCTAGAAGTAGCATCCCTTGGGGGCTTGTTAGAGGTGCTAATTCTAGGCCAAATCATAGGCCTACTAGCTCATATACCCTAAGGGCAGAGCTCAGCAGTCTGGTCTTCACAAGTCGCTCAGGTGACTCTACTGCTGGCTACAGTTTGAGAGAGACTAGCCTAGAGGAAAGACACTCAACCCTGACTTTACTCCAAATTTAGATTTTTCAGACTGAAGCCCCCACACCACCTAGAGAAGCAGAACTTCCTACCGTTAAGGTTAAGTGTTAACTGAAACATTTTTTCCTACTGCATGTTTCAAATGCACACAGTATCTTACAGTCAACAAAATACCTATAAACATCAATTCAGAATCTTAAGGATGAAATTGGGTTTGTTTGGTTTATACTAAGATGACTCTGGTCACCTTAAATCAGGTGCCAAGAAAGGCTGTGGCTGAGAAAGCAAACAGTAGCATCTCTTGTAGCTTTTCTACAAATGCTCAGAATTCAGATAACAGACAACAGGAATCTCAACTCTCTTAGGATCTCACCAGTGCCAGATGCGACACTGGAGATTAATTACTGTAAAATCAAAGGTTATACCTTCCCCCTCCTAGCAAACCACACATTTGAATCTATTCTTAGTCCTGCTCCTTATGTTCCCCATAGGAGAAAAGTGTGAGATCACAGGCTTGATGTACTTTTTTTTTTTTTTTAACCCAGTGGACATCTAAGCTGTGCCAGTTCTGAGAGTCCCCAAATATAGACTCTTGGCTATAAACAGTTCCCATAAAGACGCATAAGGGAAGTCACGGGTCCCAGAAAGCTGGTAACTGTGAAAGCATGTATCCATCCATGATGGCTGTCTTTGCTCCTAGGGAAGTCATTCTGAGATTGGAGGAGTCCCTAGGAATTTCCCTCACCTGAGCAGTATGCAAGTTGTGCTTCTCAGGGCACAAGCTGGGCCCATGAGAAAAATCATGGCAACTCTCCAGTCTCTGTATTACATCATCTTTTGAAACCAATGCTTTTCTATGAAAGAGCTCAGCCTCAGGCCAAATGGCAAGGAAAAGGAGACAGCAGCTGTGCTTGCTGAGTTGTAACAACAGTTACTGATACTATCAGGCCGCTGATGCTTGCTTGTCCTGAGCATTTCCCCTGGTGAGCCTGGCTTCATGGTGGAACATTACATAACATGCCTATCCCCTTCCACCCCTACCATTGGCTTCCCAGACCATTCTCCCACCCACACATGCTCACAGCATATCACAGCATAGCAATGGAGGGTTGCTGTATGGTCTCCAGGCTTGATAGCATCCATGTGCTGTTTGTTCATTCAGAGCAGAATGGGGCTCAGTGGGGGCCAGGATCGGTGGTGACAGGAACAGGAGGAGACATTGCTGTAAGGAAGACAGGGGAGCCTGATTCCAAACACATCTAAGTGCTTTCAAGGGTTGACATTCACCAGCAATAAAGCCGATGTTTTCATTTTAACTGTACAACTTCTGAGTCTGGGTCTGAGTTCCAAGGAGCAGAGAAAGGGACATGGAGCACCCTGAGGTAGACACACTTACTGTCCTTATTGTGGAGAAGAGATCAAACCTTGAAAGATGAGCACCATCCTTGTGTGCCTTCATCACAGACTGCCATGCTTACACTGGACAGTATGATATAGGCAGCATCATCCTGAAGTTCCCAGGGTAGAACCTCTGGACCCATACTCCAATGTCTTAGGAAGGGACGTTCTGTGTGTTAGACAAATATTCACTTTAGCGAGATATTTTCCCACTACATTTGCAATAAAGCTCGATGACTGGGCAGTATGAGAGGTAGGCAGAGTGAGGAGTTGGGAGGAGAGAAGGAGAGAAAAGAGAAGAGAAAAAGAAGCTAGCAGCCATGGAGGACAGATTGGTTGAAAGCAGTTCTGGGTAGTAACTTATATCAAAAGGTTAGATATTGGGTAACTATTCTAATTATGTGGGCATCTGGTTAATTGAGCATTTCCAAATATATAAATCCATTGGATATTCTTTAAGCATTAAGAGTCTTCATTTTACTGCGAGGATAGTGGGTTTTGTCAGGGGCTCAGCCAAGCTTTGTGGAGACAGTATGGTGAATTGACAGAGCCAGCCACCACGTTGGTGTCTCAGGGTGCCAGGGCCGGTGTTTCTAGGTAGCCGGAGCTGCAGTCACACCCAGAGCAGTATGAAAATGGTGGCTGCAAAGTGGTGTTACAAAATAATCAGACAGGGTTCCCAAATGTTAATCACTCTTCAATCCTATTAGTATTACATATTCTTAACGAAGAACTCATTCCCACGTTTGTTAAAGATGACAAAGAAGACCTCATTCAAAACACTGCTCCAACCAACGTAGATGAAAAAGATTGGCTTCAGCATCAAATAGAGCAAAGATAGGTGGGGATTAGATACCAAGAGGAATGCTAGGGGGTCAGTGGATGGAAAGTAACTATGGAAACAACAAGGGAGGAGGATTCTCCTTTGACCTGAATAACAGCTGTCAGCAGAAAATGGATCTGGGTGATAAGGTATTAAGAACGGGATATGAGCAATTTGATTAGGTATTGAGACTGGAGAATTTTTAACAAAATTGACTCAGCAGTATTCTTGCCCAAACTAGACTAGACCAGCTGATGATAGAGCTTGGTCAAGAAGCCTGTATCAAGTTTTTTCAAGGAGAGTTTGATCTACAAGTTTCTGCTAGTAGGTATGTATGTCTGTCAACAAGTGACTTTGGTCCCATGGAGACAGTTACTGAGTAGCCCATGCTTGCCTGCATAAGTGAGTTTCCTTGGGTCAAAGGGAACCCTTGAGTGGTAGTTGAGCTGGAACACTCTTGACAACACCATGACCAGCAAGCTGCATTGTGAACCCCAGAAGTAACAGCCAATGACATCATCCATGAGAATGGGTTCTGAAGGAGCAAGGAGAAGGGGGCTCAGAAGCACTGCTCCGGTCTGGCCTTGCCAGAACACCTGGCCAAGACACTTAAAAAAAAGTCAAAGTAGCAGAATAAGTTAGAAGAAGAACATTTCATAAAACTGATGTTGTCTTAGGAATTCAAAACATTGTCTATGGCCATGTATACCACCCTGAACACACCCAACCTCAGAAGCTAAGCAGGTTGGACCTGGTTAGTATGTATTTGGATGGGAAATATTCAAAGCTCCTATTTATAAAAGTAGTAACTGTGGGCTGGAGAGATGGCTCAGTGGTTAAAAGCACTGACTGCTCTTCCAGAGGTCCTGAGTTCAATTCCCAGTTACCACATGGTAGTTCACACCCATCTGTAATGGGATCTGATGCCCTCTTCTGGTGTGTCTGAATACAGCTACAGTACATAACATACATAAAATAAATAAATCTTTAAAAAAATAGCATGTGAATTTCAAAATGAACCATAACAGGTATAATAAATGTGACACGGAGAAAATGTGTTTTGTTTATTTAAAGTTGCTTTAGACAGGATGGGCAAAAATCTTTGTCATCTATTCATCCAACAATGAGTTATGATCTGAAACATGCAAAGAATATAAAAAAATACATTCAACCAAACCACCCCTGGTAAATGGTCAAATGAGTTGAACGGTTCTAAAAAAGAAGCTCAGATGACCATGAAATATTTTCCCCAACCCAGAAATACAAATTAAATTACACCGAGATTCCACCATCTCAGCCAAGGAGCTATGATACCATCAAGAACAGAAATAAAGCAGTGGTGGGGATATGGGCAGTGTCGACCTTCAGACATAGTTTGTGGGATGTACACTAGTACAGCCACTGTAGACTTTAATGCAGACATTCCTCAATAAAATTAAAACATATGATCTAAATATACCACTTCTGGAATCACCTGAAAGGAATCTACGTCAGTCCCTGACACAGATGTCCACACAGGTGTGTTTACTGTGATGTTTTCTATAATAGCTCAGGAATGCGTGAAATCAACCTGGATATTCACCAAAAGATAGATGGGTAGAGAGATGGATGGATGGATGGGTACATATGTATGTACATAGATGACAGATAGATGTAGGTAGATAAATGATACATACATATACACATAGATGACACACAGAGATGATAAATAGGTGATAGGTAGATGATAGACTGACAGATTAGATGGGTAGATAGAGATGTAGACAGATAAAAGGTGGATAGTAGATAGATAGATAGCAGACAGGTGACATATAAATAAAATGTAGTTTCACTCAGCTGTAAACAAAACAAAAATTTGTCACTTTCAGGAATATGGCTGGAACTCAAGATCATTATGTTATGAGAAATAAGCCAGAGAGAGAAGGACAAACATCCATTTTACATGTGAAATATAGATTTCTTTTTTTTAAAGTGAGAGAACGTGACATTGAAGTGAGACTATTGGTGGGGAGAGGAGTAGGAAAATAGAAAGGGAGAGAGATAGGGCAATGGGATAAATACAAGCCGTATACAATCATGCACACATATGAAATTCCATAGTGGAATCCAGTATTCTGTATTCTCTCCTATTGTTTCCTGGAAACATGTGGTGGGATTTGACAGCATTGTTTTTTTGTTTGTTCTTTTTTTTTTTTTAAAGAGCCTCTGCAGTTGTTTCAGTCTCATTGGTCAAACCAAAACCAAAACCAAAAACCACCACCACCACCACCACCACCACCACCAACAACAACAACAACAACAAAGCCCCCTAAATTGTTTGTGTCTTCTTGATTTAATTTTGATAGGTCATACATACTCATGAATTTATCCATTCCTTTTATGTTTTCCAGTGTTAAGAAACATTGGTACAATTTGAGTGTGACAAATCCTTAGTGGGCTCATGGGTGTGAGTACTTGGTTCCTAGTCAGGGGCACTCTTTTAACAGGTTATGGGACCTTCAGAGGGCAGAAACTATGTAGAGAAAGTAGGTGACACAGGGGCAGGCTTTCTGGCTTGTAGTCTGGTCCCATTCCCATCCTGAGTGCTCTGCTTTCTGGCGGCAGCATGCTCTTGCTGCCACAGATGCAAGCCACACCCACCACAATGGACTGAACCTCTCAGACTGTGAGGAAAAAGGAATGCTTCCATCCTTAAGTTGCTTCTTTTGTGTATTTTGTCATACCTACTAGAAGAGCCTATAGCCTATAATATAAGCCTATAGCATAATGTGAAAATATAAAACATACTGTCTTCAGGTTACTATTGTTATGCTAAAATACTATGACCAAGGCAACGTGGGGAGGTAAGGGTTTATTCAGCTTCTATATTGTTCATCTCCACGTTGTAGCCCATTGTTGAAGGAAGTTGAGACAAGAAATCAAACAGGAACGGAACCCGGAGGCAGGAGTTGAAGGAGGGTACTGCTGACTGGCTTGTTCCTTATGGCTTGCTCCATCTGCCTTCTTATAGAACCCAGGATCACTAACCCAGGGATGGCTCCGCCCACAATGGGCTGGGCCTTACTCCATCAATCACTTATTAAGAAAATGTCCTACAGGTTTGCCCACAGCCTGATCTTAGAGACATTTCCTCAACTGAGACTACCTCCCCTTTGTTGACTCTAGCTTGTGACAAGTTGACATAAAACTAGCCAGTACACATACTATCTATATAAATGGATATATAAAAATATGAATACTACCAAATTCTGAGTAGTGCTTGGTTTTAAATGACCTATTTATATTTCTCAATATTTTCATAGTTTTGACAAATATGTGTAATGCCTCTGTAAAATTTAAAGGCTGAAAATACATTTCCAATAAGAATTCTTTTGGTGGTATGCCAGGACTTGGAACTGTTTATAAAGAGAATCAGGTAATGGTGAGTGTATCAGTTATTTTTTTGCAACTGTGACAAAATGTCTGATTAAAGAAGAAGAGGTTTGTTTTGAGCTCACAGCTTTGGAGAATGCAGTCCACGAGGCTGGTGATGCAGTGCCTGGCTCTCAGGGAATGTGAGCTTGCTCATCAGTTTGTTCACATGCTGGCAGATCGAAATCAAAGAGCTCAGGCTGAATTGGAGATAAATATAACCTTCAAGCCCCACCCAGCAACCTGATTCTGTTAGAGGGGCCACTGGCTCAAAGGTTTCATAGTATCCCAAAAGCTAGGACCAAGTGTTCAAACACAGCACCCTGTTGGGGACATTTAAGATTCAAACCATAATGCTGAGTATCCCCTCTGGGTCAGAATGACTGTGTTTCCAATAACTAACCAGCTAAGTATAGTTCCACCTTGAGCAGACTACTTAATGGGTCATTCCTCTATTTACTCCTTTGTAAAATACATGCAACGATGGGCCTTAACCCAAGAAGCTAAGGAGTATGCTATTATATGTACAGTAGAGGCTGGAGAGATGACTCAGCAGCTAGGGTGCTTGCTGTTCTTGCAGAGGACCCAGGTTCAGTTCCCAGCACATACCTGGGGCTCAAAACTGCCTTCAGTTCCAGTTCCAGGGGGTCCGATGTGCTTTTCTAACTTTCTTGGACACCTAAATGCATATGCTGCACATAAATTCAAATGAGTATATACACATAAATAATAATAAAATTCAAGCATATGCACAAGAATAAATAATAAAATCCAGGCACATGAACATAACTAAATAAGAAATACATAATACATTATACATGTTATTTATAATATAATACATTACATATTATTATGTTATATGATTATATATTATTCAAATATATAATATAAAAATTACTATTATGATATATAACATATGTATAATATATAATGTAAACATAATATATGATAATATATAATATTGTATGTATACTACATAATATAAACATATGTAATAATATTAATATTATAATGTATAATTATATTATATAATATACCACATTATATAATATATAAATATATAAACATATAAAAATATATAAAAGAAACCCTTACCACCCCTGTGCCGTTCTCATTGTATAGAACATAAAGAAAACATTTGCCCCAATTGGATGGCACACTTCACACAAGCAAGGCTCAGTTTTAATACCTTCTTCCCCACCCCGCCTCTTGAAACAACCCAATTCCACAGTAGTGGTGAGCCAGGACTGATTCTGTCTGCCTCTAAAGCCAGAGGCTCCTGCTGGAGCACCCATAGTCAGATGGCCTACCCAGTATAGGCCACCTGTGAAAATAAATGCATCGGAAGCATTGACACAGTCGTGGTTTCATTCAAAACAATCACTCTTTAATATTAAATAAAGGACCCCAAATAAACAGCTTTTTACTGAAAGGAACTCCTTTCTTTTTCTTTTGGAAACATACTGTCACCTACTGGTCATATATGGAACTACTTGAGTTCTTGGGCGCCGGATCATGTTAGCTTTATACCAGGCTAAAATCTGTCAAGGAGGTGGCATAGGATTAGAACAAGGTGATACTGAGTATGGGAGCTTAATGAAGACCTTAAATCGAGAAAGAGGAGGTGGCAAATCTTGTTGGATTGGGTAGCAACAGTGGCAGTACTACCACCACTCAGCCTGCTGGGTCTTGGGAAGGGGTGAAGTGTGGGGGGGGGGGACTGTCCTATCCAACATCACACTTCCTGAGGCAGCCCACTGAATTACCAAACAACCTAAGATCTAGATAGTCTTGAGAGCCATCTGATTCTCAGTCATCCATCAAGGATGGGCTGAGAATGGCATTCTCCTGCCCAGATTTGATTCTCTTTCTCCTGACGCCAACAACTGGCCCTGATCAAGACCTGTGCCCTAACCCTTATTCAGAGGCTAGAATATTCCTTTTCCTGTGGAGCTGACACTCACAGGGTAACCATAAAAAGGGGAGCAAAGCAATGTATGCTTTTCAGGGGCAGCAAGTGCAGTTGTCCCCTCCCCTGCCAAACCTTCTGCATCTCCATCTTCAACCAACCAGATCTAAAATATTTGGGGAAAACATGGCCCATTGTGAACTTGTACAGTCTTCTCCTTGTACAACACAATTATTAGCATAGCTGTTTATATAGAATTTGCATTGATTTGGGGATTCTAAGCAATCTGGAGGTTTGAAAGCATACACAGGGAGGTGTGTAGGCTGTGTGTGAAAAGTGTACCATTAGGGTCTTGTGTAATCTTAACTCTTAATAGCCAGGAAGGAATTTCCTGGAACATCCCTCACCCCCAGGATTCTGAAGGACAGTTATTCTAGGTGCAGTAACGTGGGGGAGATTGAGAAATGTTGCTGAGACTTGGATAAGATGCTCGGGAAGGCCACTCTAAGGACAATACTGTGAGAGTGAGAATTAAGTGTCAAGGAAAGCAACAACTAGTGCTAGTGGCCTTTGCAAAGCAGCCAGCAGGTCGGGTACTGGAGCAAAGCCATCCAGGGTGAGTATAAGCATAAGTCCCATTGGAGCTGGGCCTTCCCTAAAGGAGCTTGTGAGCCCTGTAAAGGAGGTGGACTTTATTATACCTGGGCTGGAAGATTTTAAGTCCTACGATACTAGGTCTAATTTAGTTTTAAAAGAGATTGCTCATGATCAGGCGTGGTGGTGCAGACCTTTAGTACTGGTACTTGGAAGGCTGAAACAGCTGGCTTTCTGTGAGTTCCAGCTGATAGACATCCGAGCTCAGCTTAGAACAGACCACACCAGGCCAAATGGTTCCAAGTGGGGTTTATTCAGGAGATAGGGCAAAGATGGTGGGGGAGGGAGAAGAGGAAGAAGAGGAAGAAGAGAGCGAGGTCAGGGGGTTCTCCCTGTTTTATATGGGCGGTGATGTAACCTCTTGCAGCTAAGGGTGGGAGGAAGCCAGGTAAATTCTGGGAATGAATGGCGGTTGCCTTGGAAACGATGTGGGGGTGCCTAGATGTGATATCACTGGTTCAGAGCCTGATACCAACATACTTCCCTTTTTCTTATTATAAGGGGAATAAAAAAGGGGAGGGGAAGCCGATGGTGAAAGGAGAGTTGGGTCACTGCATCTCTTAAACTACTTCCTGCTGTGTTGGGGCATAGTCCATTTTGGGGTATAGCTGGCTTTCACCATCGGGGTACACTTGGTAGATGTGTGCATCAGGTTCCTCTGCGGACAGCGGCTGGTAATCCTGTAACAGGAACTGATTAATAGTTTGGTTAGAAATAATAACACCAAGGAGGCCAGGAGGATGACTAGAAAAGGTGTTACAAAAGAGAGTATCTACTTGTATAAGTTTTTTTTTTTTTAAAACTCAGAACTGGAGGTCTCATGTTCCCTAAAACCTGCATTCTTCTTGGAGGAACTGGAAAAGACCTTTTTTTTTTTTTGCACCACAGCTGGAATCCCATGGGTCTTGTATGTAGAAAATAGTGTCTTGTGGTGTTGGTAGAAGAAATGGTTGTTGGTCCATGATCCTAGCATATGTATCTGACAAGACCAATATGGGCAGCCCCCATAATTGTCTGGCCAGTTTGTACAATAATCTTCTATCTGGTCAAAGAGAAAGCAAGTATAGAGAACATAATATTTAGATGGGATAACAGATATAGGGATGATAGCAATTTAGATTGGTTCTTGGCATATGGCTATGGAGCAGTTTCCTGACTGGAATGACTGTTTGTTGTCTGTGGGGGTTCCTTGAACCTCAAATCTCCAGATGTAAGGGCTGACCTGGATGGAAACAAACAGCAGGGGGAGGACGAGAAACCCATGTCTAGTCCAGTGAGGTCGAACTTGGCTGCCAGAGTGGAGTCTCATTTTCTGGGATTGAGGACAAGGTGGGTGATCGTGACATTCTCTAGAGCTTAATAGAGCACAGTCCTGTTAGGATCAACACGTATGAAGAAGAGTTGATTTTAGGTGGAGAGATGAAAGGCTTGAGGTGAGACAGGTGGACCCAATGAGAGAGTCCCTCCAGTTTAGAAGCTGTAGGGGTCACAAAAATTACCTTAAAAGGGCCCTGCCATTTGGGAGACAGGTGAAGGCCAATAATCTTGAAGGAAGAGAAATACTTGCTCTCCAGTGTTGACAAGCAGTGGACAGGAGACAGTGTGTGATCGAGGTAGATGGTGGTCAGCAAAGTTCCATAAGAGAGAACGGAGGTAGAAAAGTAATGGTCTGGGAGGCGAGAACATTTAGTTGAAAGACAAGGAGTTAGAACTGGGCGTCCACACATGAATTCAAAGGGTAAGATGCAAAGAGGTTGCTTGGGGCTCGTAGCCTGAAAAGAGTCAGAGGTAAGAGTTTTATCCAGTCCTGTGACAGCTTGACAAGAGTGATTTTTAAAGAGCAGTTAGTTCTTTCCTCCTTACCTGAAGATTGAGGGTGATAGGGAATGTGAAAATCCCAGGGGATATCTAGGGTCTTAGATAGAATTTGAGAAGTCTGAGAAGTAAATTCATGACCATTGTCTGACTGAAGGGAGACTGGAACACCAAATTGGGGGATGATCTCTCAGATGACGAGATCAGAGAGTATCTGAGCCCTTGTGTTAGTTGTGGGAAAAGCCTCTACCTAGCCTGAGAAGATATCCCCCAAGACCAGGAGGTACTTGGCACGTTTGACAGTGGGCATGTGGGTAAAGTCAAGTTGCCAGTCAGTTCCAGGAAGAGAACCTCTAACCTGATGGGTAGGATACCTTGAGTTGGGATCTGACATCTGACAGATTTTGCAAGAAGCAGTGATAGATTTTAAGAAACTTAAGTCCTCAGGAGTAGGCTGTAGGTGGGGTGGGTCTTAACAAAATAAGACAATGCTTGGCTGTTAGGATGAAAGAGTTGATGAAGATAGGACAGAGTTTGAGAGTGTCAGGGGTATAGGTGGGGATGTAGGTTGCAGTGTAATAATGTCCTGGGGAGGGTGGTATGAGTCTAGGCCCCTAAGGGCTGCAGCTCTAGCTGCCTCATCAGCTTGATTGTTTCCCTTAGAGACAATAGAGTCATCCGTCCTGTGGGATCTGCAGTGGACAATCCTAACAGCTGTGAGGAGATGGGAAGTCGTTAGCATGGCCATAATTTGGTTTGCATTAGTTACTGATCCTCCTTTTGTGGTAAATAACCCACGCACCTTCCAGAGAGCAGTGTGGGATGGGAGGATATGGAAAGCATATTTGGAATCTGTGTAGATGTTGAGGGATTGTCCCTGTGCCAGCTGGAAGGCACGGGTAAGGGTTATTAGTTCAGCCTGTTGGTTGATGGTATGAGCAGGAAGGGCTCTTGCCTCCACCACCTTGGTGTCTGACACTATGGCATAGCCAGCTTTCCTGGCCCCTTCATGTAGAAAAGGGCTTCCATCTGTATACCAGGTATAGATGGCTTGAGGCAATGTGCCCTCCAGTATGTGTGAAGGATGAGGTAATAAATAGTTCCTCTAAAGTTTTAGTGCAGGAGTGAGATAGGGAGTAATCAGTATTAGGTCGAGGAAGAAGATTGGAAATATTAAGAGGTGGGCATGATTGAAAGGTGGGATGGAATCTTCTACTAGAGCTACCTGAAGAGAAAGAACCCTGGAGAAAGGTAGAGTCTGTAAGCCTTTATAAGTTAGGAGCTGTGACAGGTTGTGAGAAGAGAGGACAGTTATAGGTGATCCCAAGTTTAGTCTCTTTGACTCTTGAATAAGGAGTTCAGCAGCTGCTAAGGTACGAATACAAGGTGCCCATCCTTGGATGGTTAGATCTAGTCTTTTTGACAAGTATGATACAGGTACAAAAGATGGTTCCAGCTTGTGATCTAAGACTCCAAAGACAAATCCCTCCTTTTCAGTTACATAGAAGGAAAAAGGACAAGTCAGATCAGAAAGATACAAAGCTGGGGCCTTAAGGAGAGTCTGTTGGAGCCTTTGAAAGGGCTTGGTAACAGGTTTGAGAAGAGGTTTGTGGGTGGGGCCTAACGCTTCTTCATATAAGGGGCGAGAAAGTAGGGAAAAGGAAGGAACTCAGGAATACAAAAAGCTAGTCATTCCTAAGAATGATAAAATCTCTTCTTTTGTAAAAGGAACAGTTAGAGACTGAATCATATTCTTTCTATCTAAGGTGATAGCCTTGTGGGTTGGGGTAATTGTTAGTCCCAAATAGGTGACCTGAGGAGTAGACAGTTGGACTTTAGAAGGTGAGACTTTGTAGCCTCGACTGGAAAGGAAATTTAGAAGGGCAGAGGTGTCAGCTTGGCTAATCTCTAGAGAGGAGCTACAGAGAAGGACATCATCTAATTAAAGTACAATCTTAGATCTAAGGAGAGATAAAGAGAGCAAATCAGAAGCCAGGGGAGGGCCAAATAGGTTTGGGCTGTCCTAGAATCCTTGAGGTATAACAGCCCAGGGAAGTTGGTGTAGGGCGCGGTTTGAATCGCCATTCCAAAATGGTGCCTGGGGCTAACACCTGACTTCATACGCCCCTGAAGAAGCCACACCCACAGGCAATATTGCGCAGGCTCACTGCTATGCATAATCAGGCCATCTGCTACGTAGGGCAACATCGGATCTCGCGATACCGGCTATCCTATCGCATGCACCGACGTAGCAGGCCCTGATTGGAGAAGGCAGAGGGATTTAAGGGCGGTGGAGGAGAGGCTCGAGGGCTTTTTGCTGAATGTAAAGGTTCCTGAATAAACTTCGTTGAGAAGAAGAACTCCGTGTTCGTCGTCTTCTGTCTGCTGGTCAGATCGGGGAGCAACAAGTTGGGTAGAAAAGGTGGTGTTAGGATCTGTCCAGGTAAAGGTAAATATGTCCTGTGACTGGGCATCTAGAGGGATAGAGAAAAATCCATCTTTGAGATCTAGGACTCAAAAATGAGAAGTCTCTGAGGGGATGGTAGAGAGAAATGTATAGGGATTAGCCACAACAGGATGGAGGGGAATCACTACAGAGTTAATGTGTCTGAGGTCTTGAACCAGTCGATAGGTACCATTAGGTTTCTTAACTGCTAGTATAGGGGTGTTAAAAGGGTAAGAGTTTTTTCTGAGAGGAAAAGGAGTTTTTTCTGAGAGGTCAGAAATGATAGGCTTAAGTCCCCTGAGGCTCTGGAGAGAGAGAGAGAGGGTATTGAGCTTGGGTGACAAACCTGGTAGAGTCCAGTAACTAGTTGACAACAAGAGAATGATGTTTAGCAACAGAGGGGTTCTGGATGTCCCAAACTCTGGGTTACACCTGAGAAGCTGGTAAGAGAAATAGCATGTTAGTGTTAGTATGTTGACCGGCTAGAAGGAGGAGCAGAGGAACTGATGACAAGCTTGGGTTTAGGCGAATCGGGGGAGCAAAGGAAATAGAGGCTCCCAACTTAGCTAAAATATCCCTTCCAAATAAGGGGACAGGACATGTAGGCACTACCAAAAAGGAATGGGTGAGAGGTACACCCCTTAAAAATGCAACTAAGTGGGGAGGGTCTGTTGAGGAAGGTAAGGTTGTCCTCCTACCCTGACAATAGGAAAATATGAAGGTGAAGTGGGTCTCCAAAACTCCGTCAGGATCGAGTAAGTGACCTCAGTGTCCAAGAAGAAGGAGATGGCTCTTCCACATACCATAATAGCTACCCGGGGATCCCTGCTAGTGATAAGCGTGGTCAAGTAGAGAGAGAGAGCTCAGGCCCCATCAGTCCTCCATAGCCAATCCTAGAAGGTTAGTTGAAGGATGCTCTGAGAACAATGTCCTTCTGTTCTGGGTGAGATGAGAGCAATCAACATCCCAGTGCCTCTTCTGATGGCACCTAGGACATGGTCCCCTTGGCTTGCTGGGGTTGGGGCAAGCCCTTGCTCAATGACTTTGTTGACCACATATATAGCAGGGGCCTGGTGGTCCCTGAGCCTTAAAAGACCAGGGGTCTGGGGTAGTGGCTGAGGCTGGTTGGATAGCCTTTGCCAGCATGTGGTATTTTTGTTTTCGGGCTTTCTCATCTCTCTCATGGTACACCTTGAAGGCCAGCACCAAGGCTTCTGCCTGTAGTTAAGGGCCCCTTCTCCAATCACCTAAGTTTAGCTTTTATGTTGGGGTAGCTCTGGGAAAAAAGTAGGTCATTAGAAGTTGTTTACCTTCTGGTTTTCAGGGTCCATATTGGTATACTGCAATAAAGCCTTTGTAAGGTGTTCTAAAAACTGAGATGGGTTTTCCTGTTTGTCCTGGACAACCTCTTGGAGTTTCTCAAAGTATACTGGCTTTAAGGCTGCCTTTCTTAGGCCTGCCAAAAGGCATGTTATAAATCTATCTCTAGCTAAGATATCGCCTGTGAAATTATAATTCCATCGAGGATCCTGGACAGGAACTGCCTCAGATCCGATTGGATATATTCCATCTGTTTGATGAATCTGGTCTGCATATGTTTTTGCCTCTTCCCAAACTTGCGTGCATTCATCAGGAAGTAAATTGTTAGTGAGAATCATAAATATATATATATATATATCATGGAAAGTCAAGCTATAAGATTGAGTGATATACTGGAACTCTTTAAAAAAGGCAGAGGAGTTAGAGGTATAGGAACCCAATCTGCTTTCTATTTGAGAAAGTTCACTCATTGAGAAAGGACATGTACTCTGATCAGACTGTCAACTCCAGCCACTTACCTTAGAGGAAGGCCAGATGCTGGTTTAGGTGTCAGATGCTGGTTTAGGTGTCCCTGAAGGAGAAGGAATTGGAGGTCTGGTTGTGGCCTTAGAACGAGTGATAGGAGGGGTAAAGATTGGTGCCAACACAGGGAGATTAGAGTGGCCTGCAGCTGGCACAGATGGAGGGAGGGGTCTGGAGAGGTTGGGCTAGTAGGTATCCTGGTGAGGAGAAGAATCTGAGGCAACAGCTTGGGTTTTCGGCGGCATGGAAACAGGTCTGTGATGGAAGGGAGGTGTTTCGTCAGCTGGATCTACGGGTGTAGTGTCATCTAACAGTGGTTGAGTAGGTTTCATGGCTAAAAGAAGCTGGGTTGGGGAACAGGCAGAACACATAGAGGGATTAGAGCAAAGGTAGATGAATGCTTGGATATAGGGAACGTCTTTCCATTTACCAGACTGCTGGCAGTATGTATGAAGACCCTTTAAAATGATTGGGTCTAGTGTGCCATTTAGTGGACATTTTGAAACATTATCTAGAGGGTATGGAATCCAGACCTTATTGCAGAGGTGTATCAGTTTGGAAGGTCTTAAATCAGGCATTAATTTTAGAGATTTTAGGTTTTTCAGGAGACAACCCAGTGGGGTGTCTGGGGGTACAGTTGAAGACAATTTAGTGCCCATTTGGTGATGGCAGGCCGTTACCAAACTATTTATGTTGGTGTCCCAAGAGAAAAGTCTGTATCAGATCAGACAGGCAGGCTAGATATCAGGTTGTCACAAGAATATCTAGGGGCCCCAGCAGTGACAATTTCCCAGAGATCACCAGAAAGCAGCTCAACGTGGTACCAGGGATTTATTGGCTGCTGCAAGAGCTTGGAGGATTTATGAACTGGTTTTGAGGAGGGAAGTCACCCAACAGCCTAAGTCCTAAGTTGTCGGTCAGCCAGGAGACCAGTCAGGAGGCCAGTCATATGGACTGGGGCATTGAAACACCAACCTCTCAGCCCAGGAAAGGCTGGCCAGACACTATCTGGGCATTTAGGGTCCCTCCTGCCAATTGAAATCTCCTTACCAATCAATGTGCCAGTGTGTGTTTGTGGGCTTCCACAGTCTGGTATCAGGAAATTGTGAGGTCTGTGTGGGGCCTGTCTGGCTGTCTAGCCCACGTGGCAGAGCACAGCTTCACGTGGGGGGCCGCAGTGCCACAGCTCACTTGGTATAAGTTCCATGAGCCTCACAGAGGCACAGTGGTGGTGGCAGAGGCAGTGGCAGTGGTGGCAGTCCACGTGGCATTGGTCCCACACGGTCACAATAGCCAGTGCCAGAGGTGGCTGGTGGAGGCTGCACAGGTCGCGGTTCCCGAAGTCTTCGGGCTCTTGGCCCAATGCACCAATGATATACATCTGAGTGCAGCTTAGAACAGACCACACCAGACCAAACAGTTCCCAGTGGGGTAAAACCCCACATAAAAGTAGATACTCTCTTTTGTAACACCCTTTCTAGTCATCCTCCTTTTGTTATGATTTCTAACCAAACTTTTTGTTTTGCTTTGTTTTGTTTGTTTTTCGAGATAGGGTTTCTCTGTGTAGCCCTGGCTGTCCTGGAATTCACTCTGTAGACCAGGCTGGCCTCGAACTTAGAAATCCGCCTGCCTCTGCCTCCCAAGTGCTGGGATTAAATGCGTGCGCCACGACCGCCCGACCTAACAAAACTATTAATCAGTTCCTGTTACAGGATAACCAGCCACTGTCCACAGAGGAACCTGATGCACACATCTACCAAGTGGACCCTGATAGTGAAAGCCAGCTATACCCTAAAATGGACTACGCCCCAACATAGCAAGTAGTTTAAGAGATGCAGTGACCCAACTCCCCTTTCACGATCGGCTTCCCCTCCCCTTTTTTCTTCTCTTTATAATAAGAAAAAGGGAAGTATGTTGATATCAGACTCTGAATCCAGTGACATCACATCTAGGCAATCCCCACATCATTGCCAAGGCAACTGCCATGCATTCCCAGAATTCACCTGGCTACCTCCCACCCTTAGTTGTAAGAGGGTACATCACCGCCCATATAAAAGTGGGAGAACCCCCTGACCTCACTCTCTTCTTCCTCTTCTTCTCCCCCCATCCATCTTTGCCCTATCTCCTGAATAAACCACCCCACTTGGAACCATTTGACCTGGTGTGGTCTTTTCTAAGCCGCACTTGGACGCATATCACCAGCCTCATCTACATAGTGAGACCCTGTTTTAGGGAGAGGAGATGGGAGAGGAGTAGAAGAAGCACAGGAGGACACACACTCGGAGATTTATGTGTACACACATACACTCATACACACAGATTTGCATGTTCACACATACTCTCTTACACACACACACACACACACACACTCACAGAAAGAGAGAGAGAGAGAGAGAGAGAGAGAGAGAGAGAGAATTATTCCTGTTGCTAGCGGGAAATTAATCGGAGGGACATAAGAGTTGAAGCCAGGCAGAGCTGGGGCAGTGGCTCAATAAAGTGCCTGCTCTGGGAGCACAGGGCTTGAGTTTGGATTCCCAGGACCCATATAGCACTCATCTGTAACTCTAGAACCATCCAGAGATTTCAAATCCCTGGTGGCAAGAGATTGAGTAAGGCACCCAATGTCAACCTCAGGTTTCCTCACAGACATGCACATTCACAGTTATGTGTATGCACACACAGTCTCTCATACACCTAGATACACAGATTTATATGTATGTACACTTACACACACTCTTATACACACAAACACACTCTCTCTCATAGACACACACAGACACACATGTATGTATGTACACATACATACTCTTTCATACATACATACATGCACACACTCTCTCTCTCTCTCACACACACACACACACTCAGACACAAAGATTTATGTGTATATACACATACACACTCATACCCATACGCACAGACATACAGACACATAGATTTATGTGTATGTACACATACACCCTCATACACACACACACACTCTAATACATATACATTCTCTCTCTCTTTCTCTCTCTCTCTCTCTCTCTCTCTCACACACACACACACACACACACACACACACAAACAGATGCATGTGTACACACAGAGAAAGTTAAAGCAGATTTTTGTGTTAATTTGCCACAGGCTCTGGTGTAAATGGCAGTTGTAAAACGAACCAAAGGTTGTGAATCATTTTTAAATGGAATCCAATCCCACAAGCTAGAGCAGAAGAATGAATGCATGACATCCTAGAACAATAAAGAATGTTTCATGGCACCTAGGAGAGCCAAAATATTTTCACTTGTACGAATTTTGTACGCATAAGATCAGAACTGAAAGCTAATTTCTCCATTGTGGTCTTACTCACAAACATATGAAAGTCACTGGTCTTATTGGTTAGAAAAGATTGATATGTATAGACTGAGTTAAGTAGCCATGGCTGGAAAAAAATCCAAGAGAGACTGTGTTAGAGAGCAGAAAAACAAACTGTGGAGTCTTAGAGTAGTCAATGAGACCAAGGACATACTGAGAACATCTAGGGAAAGAATGGGCTAGTCGCAGGACAGTGAGCTTAAAATTGTAGTTCGGCTTGGTGGTTAGGAGGAACAAAATGGGAGACTTAGGAGAGTCAGTACCTACATAGTTTGGGCTTTGAAACAGCATCAGACAAAACAAACAAGACAAACAAAAAGTCAACCAAAACCTAGTTTGTACCACAAGATGGCAGGAGAGGGCCGTGTTGACCGGGATAGGCAGGCTGGCAGCCTCAATGACTGGCACTCCCGTGGGTGGTAAATTCTATGGTTCTCTAGGAAATTAATTGGGAAGGATGGCATCAGAGCCTTAAGGATGTAGAAGAAACAGGATGGATGGTAGACAAAGCTGGATGAAGCATGGAAGGTTCGCGCCACGGCCTTATTAACACCCGAACTTTCAGAGCCATAAAAAATAAACCTGTGTTGTTTTAAGCCACCCTGCCTGTGTTTATTGTGAAAAGAACCTGGGAAATTGATACCCTTCCAGAGAGTAAGTTTCCCTAAGGCATCCTGCAGGCTTGAACATCGAGGGTTTGAAGTGTGTAGACCTAGGACAGTACTCGAAGAAATTATCCTAAGGAAAAACTATGTTTAACTCCCTTCCTATGTTGCTTAAGTCATTCTACTTGTGGAAGTTAAAGCAGGAAGAAAGCCACGCCCCCGGTCTGTATCTTCCAAGGACTGACTCCCTGCAAAGCCCAGGCACTTAGTGTCACAGCATTTGCATCCGCTATTCAACTATTCTCATTGCTGTAAAAAAATATCCTGGCAAAAATGGCTTAAGAAAAACAAGATCTGTTTTGACTCAGCCCTTCAGGGCATCCTCCATCACAGCAGCCACATCCTGTATCCACAGTCAGGAAGCAGAAAGTGATGATTACCAAACCAGGACTCCAACTACTGAATGGTGGCCCCAACAACTAAGGAGCATCTTCTCTTCTGAATTAACCCCATCTAGACAATCCCTCACAGGCTCATACAGAGGCTGATGTATTCTAGATAATCCTGTACCAGGGATTGTGGCTCCTAGGTGATTCTAAATTCTTTCCAGTTGTTGATCAGCGTTAACCATCACTGCTGCAGAATGACCTATGTAGAGTGTCAAGTTCTAGGTGCTAGTCACAATTTCTTCCTTTCTCCTAGTTATCTGTCAGTGAGGCAACAGCCCAATTTATTTATCAGCAATTTGAAATTCTATGCCCCACCTCAACAAAGGTCATTCGTCTTCATTCTGCCAACTCTGACAGCATAGAAAGAACAGCAAGAGGGAGACGGAGAGGGAGAGGCATGGAAGGAGGGAAGGATAAGGAAGGGAGAGGGGAAAGGCGAGGGGGAGAGAGAGGGAGGGTGAGAGGGAGAGAGATCTTATTTCCTATCTGCAGGGAATGGAGACAGAGCAAGAAAGCTCAAAAGTTGTCACACCTTAGATGCATCAGAACAAAATTAAATTGTTAAGGGAGGATGCTGAACACATAGGGTAGAATTGAACCACCTTTAGTCAAGATGTTTCTGGCATAGCATCTGTTTAATACCGCATCAACATCAACTACCAGAGCTTTGGAGTAAACAAGGAATAACAGCAACGCTAAAGGGTGGCCATTCTCAGGAGAGCGGGCAGACGCTGGGCTGATGTGGAGAAATGGGAATCAATGGTGCCAGCTGCCTTGCCTTATGAGTCTATTTCTTCATGTGGATTTGGTTAAAGAATTCATGTAACATTAACGTATCTTTTTATTTCCCTTTTAGTGGATTATCATAGAAATCCAGGCTCTATTTGGAAAGCCGAATCTCATTACCGATGGGGAAAAGGTCAGCTTGAAGGGTCAAATCCCACCTCAGACAGGTTAAGGAAGGATATGGGGAAATGGCTTTGGTGTGTGGTCTAAAGTCCCAAGGATTCACAGCTTCAGACTATAACGTTGGCTCGTTGCTCACCTTCTGAATGACAGCTCTCCTGAGAAAGAATTACAGGTGAAGCTGTTGCCTCACTCCTGCAGTACTGTAATCAGGCAGCTTGCCAGTCACCTAGAACAAAGCCAGAGCTTAATGTTGGATTTCTGCAGCACAAATGACTTAAGGAGGTTTGAGATTACTGACGGATTTGCTAATTCCCTAATGATTTTTTTTTTCAGCTATCCTACCTTATAGGCAGAAAGTGAATTCTCACTGGTAATTATTCACCTACAAAGCCAATTTCCATACATTTATGTTTTTAAAGAGATAGGGCTCCATAGTTCAGGCTGGCCTCAAAGCCATAAACCTTCCTAATCTCTCCTGAGTACTGGCATTGCATATCTGTGCCATTACCAGAGATAAGCAGAAAATGGAAATGGATGGAAACATCTCAGCAGATAGAGTCATAGAATGTCAGCAAACCTTGGGGAATCACAAATTCCAATTTTCTAAAGGACAAGTAGCTTTTACCATAACACTGGATCCTTTAGTTCCCAGGTCAGTGTGCCACACCAAGGTACACATCCAAACCTCATCCTTAGCCACCTTCAGGCTGCCTGTCCTTGGGCAGGTCACTCAAGCTTTTTGTCCTGGTTGTTTGTCAAGTTGATAAAAGTTAGAGTTCTGTGAGAAGAGGAACGTTGATTGAGAAAACAACATCTCTATCTGATTAGCCTCTAGGCAAGTCTGTAGGGCATTTTCTTGAGTAATGACTAATGTGGGGAGGTCCAGCCACTGTGGGTGATGTTATCCCTGGGCAGGTGGTCCTCAAGCATGTAAGAAAGCAAGCTGAGCAAGCTATGAGGAGCAAGATGATAAGCAGTGCTTTCTGTGGTCTCTGTCTCGGATTCCTGTTTCCAGGTTCCTGCCCTGACTTCCCTCCATGATGCACTACGACCTGAGAGTTGTAAGAGGAAATAAACCATCCCCCTTCCCACTGTCACTGCCCTACTATGGCATGGTGCTCTTGGGCATGGGGCTTTTTAACACAGCATCAGAAACTCTAACTAAGACACTTTCTGATGTTCTTTTATTGTCTTGTAAAATGTAGGTGACCAAACCTTGCCCCTCTTCCTGCCTCACAGAGCAACTGTGACACTCAGGAGCAAAAAGTGAAGCCTTGGAAACTGGAAGGCGTGTGACAAGGAGAAGGCAGTACTAGACTATTCACTATGTAGGTAGGTCTTTATTATATTGAGCAAGACTGCCTCTCTGTAGGTAGTACTTCCTACACAGATAATAAACAAGATAAAGGTTTATCAGCACAGTAACAACCCTAATACCTGGCATCATCTTTCTGTACCTTTACTTGTAAGTCATCATGACCAAATACCTGACAGAAGCAGTTTAAGAGAAGTAGGGTTTATTTGGGTTCACCATTTCAGATGACCGCGACAGGGAAGGTACGGTGGATGAACTCACTGACTCTGTGTTCATCGGAGCTTATAGCATGTACCACACCTGATCTTAGTGGATCAGGAAGCAGAGTGGGATCATGAGTGGGTATTATCTCCTGCAAACAGTTCCAACTAACTAAATGACAGTTCCAAAGTTTCTACTACCTTCCAAAACAGAGTTGCCAGCTGGGGGCCAACTGGACAGAAATGTGAGCCTCTGGAGGAAATTTCCACGTGCAAACTAATAACAAAACATGGCGGTGCTTCCCTTTTCCCACATCCGACTGACTCCTTTTCTGCTCCAGTGTCTGCCTACACATGGGGGATGGGGAGCAGCAGGGGGGTGGCGGATGGGGCAGATGCTAAGAGGAGAGACAGCTGCTGCAAGGTATTAGTTATCAGGCTCCAACTTGGGTTTCCTTCCCAGGAAACAGTTCCAGATAGTATTCACTTTCAAAGCATGAC
Organism: Grammomys surdaster; assembly: GCF_004785775.1. Lineage (NCBI taxonomy): Eukaryota > Metazoa > Chordata > Mammalia > Rodentia > Muridae > Grammomys > Grammomys surdaster. The sequence goes on along the minus strand of NW_021604601.1, from coordinate 2,953,292 downwards.
ACAAGCTCTGTACCCACTGAGGTAGGCCTCCAACAAATATTTAATAAATTAACAGATAGATGGATAAATATGCTCAGTTAACAATATTGAACAATGAACCTTAAACTTTTCCTTGAAACTCCAGTAAATTGCACGGCCAACTCACCTTTTCCGATTTCTCTACAGGGGACTCTTGAAGCATCTCTTTGCATCCCAAGAATAGTAAGAAGGCCATAGTCATAGAATCTTAGAGAAACTAATATTTTTATTAATATATGTTGGCTTCTATTGCCTAGAAAAAACATAGGTTTAAAAATAGGAAATTGGGTTTGTTCAGAGAATATTATTTTGTTTGCACACTTGTGCAAATGATAATGACCCCTTGGGGAAGACGCTATTCAAGACTCTGGGATTCTCTGCTCAGAGCCTACTCTGACCCCTCTCAAACCTTTCAGGCCTGTAAGACTCAAGTCCCAACAGGTTCCTGAAGATTAAGTGTCAAGTGTAACCATGAGAGAGATGCTACACTGTGGGATAACTACTTTGTTTCTAAATAATATCTACAGTATTTTAGTTAGGGTTGCCTTTGTTGTGAAGAAACACTAGGACCAAACACAGACTGGGAAGGAACAGGTTTTCTCAGCCTGTTCTTCACTGTTCATCATTGAAGGATGTCAGGACAGGAACTTCACAGGGCAGGAACCTAGAGGCAGGAGCTGATGCAGAGGCCATGGAGGGATGCTGTTTACTGGTTTGCTCCCCATGACTTGCTCAGCCTGCTTTCTCATAGAACCCAGGCCCACCAGCCCAGGGATGGCCCACACAACAGGCTGAGCCCTCCTCTCTGTTCACTAATTAAGAAGTGCCTTACAGTGGATCTTTTTGGATTTTCTCAATTGAGGTTCTCTCCTTTCGAATGACTCCAGCTTGTGTCAAGTTGACATAAAACTAACCAGGGCAGACAAAAACGAAGGAGTATGTGTTGTGACAGAAATGACGGCAGAGGGAACACAAAGTTGGATCTGATCAACACGGTTGATAAGAGCCCACAGAGCAGATTTCCTATCTAAGGCTGGAAGTTAGAATCCAACAGCATCAATTGCTTGGTTGGCTGGATCAGGACTCAAAAAAGGCCTATGGTAAGAGTGCCTATTGCAGGATTTGCATGCTCAGAGAGCCAGGATAGTGTAATGCTGTGAAATGTATATTTGGTCGTCCTCCTGCTTCCTGGCATCCAACTCTCCCACAGTGCCTTTCCACGGTAAGAGGTGGAGTGATGGCTAGCAACTGCTGGGTAGGATGGGGAGGAAAAACCCTCTAAGCCTAAGCCTGCAGATGGTATCTGACACAGGGAGGGATGGTGGGCCAAGAGAGATGAGGATGCCTAGCAAAAGGAAGAGAAACGCTAGCCTTGACGGAGGAGCCTCTAGAACCAGGCTCTACTGAGTTTTCCTGGACAATCTTCTTTAGGTCACTTAAAATCTTTTGAGACTGGGGTCAGGCAATCACATACCAATGGCTTTTTTTTAAAATCCTAGTGTGCCTAACAAGTATATATGTGCATGCGTGTGTTTACATGTTCACAGGGGGATGCATATGTGTTTGCAGGTGTGTAGTAGCCAGTAGATAACCTCAGGCATCATCCTGAGGAAGGCCATTCACCTCCTTTGAGATGGAGTCTATCACTGGCCTTGGGCTCACCTGATTAGGGTAGGCAGTCTGGCCAGCTTCGAGAATCATGACCCCCCCGCTTCAGTGCCAGGATTATAAGCACCCAGCATCCCGACATTTTATGTGGATTCTGGATATCAAATCAGGGCCTCCTGATTACAAGAGCTTTACCAGTCTAGCTATGCCCTGTCTCCTGTCCAGTAGCTTTACATACCACCATACTATGGCCATTCTCAGGATCCACCCCAAACTGCAGACTTGTTCAAGCAAGGCAAGAATGAGGTCATCTTATATAGGACCACACTAAACTCCCTCACTTTCCTTACCTTGCTTTCCTTGATAGTCTAACCATTCCTAAAATATTTCTCCATCCTTGTCTGCCTTCCCTTCATTTCTCTCTTCTCTCCTTTTTTCTCCTTTTCTGTTTCCTGTCCCCTTTCTCTTAGGGATCAGGCTAGGGGCAGATCAGGCCACACCCTTCTGTACCAGCCATTCCTAGAGCTTCGGTGGAAAAAAAAACACCATCCCCCTATTGAAAACCCATCTTCTAACAGAGCCCCCTGGTACCTGGATTCCAGGAAAATTGTTGGCTTCCTAAATCTCATTTCCCAGGCTACCAGATTCCAAGGAAGACCTCAGAAGGCTACCAATGGCACACACCCTTCCTTTGTAGTAGGTACACTTCATCTGACTGGGGCCCTCCTCCCCAATGCAGCCCTAGCCTCATGGGAGCAGAGAACAGGGAGTCTGGGGATGATTACAATGGACACGTAGGCAGTAGGGTATCCACGACCAGGTAGCCCAGGTCGTGGCAAAAGAGGCTCTAGCCTCGGAGAGCAGAAGCCCTGCTCTCAAGCATCCCAGGGAAGGCCTGCCTGGTGGCTCGCTGATGCACCACCATAGGAAGTGGTGTGTGGTCCTGGCATTTCATCTCTGATTGATAACTCAGTTTACATCCAAGGTCAGTAAGTTGCAAAATCATGATTTTTACATTTCAGAAGAGACTTCCTGTAAAGGGAGGCTCTGCTTTCCCTAAATTCACCCCTGATTCACCACATTCTGTAATTGCTACAAATTTGTAAATGAAGAAACAAGAATAGCAGCAGCTCCCACAGCCCAGGCTCAGTTACCTGCACTTCCCCCTCTCCTGCAGTCTAGAGGCTCACTCCTCCAACTAGCATCCTCAAAGGGAAGTAGGAGGAGCCCTATGTCATGAAACACACTACAGGGGTGGGGGGCGGTAATTGGGAGGCAGAGATTTACTCCCAGCAAGAATTTGCAGGGACACCGGGTGGTGGTGGAATCCCAGCACTTGGGAGGGAGAGGCAGTCGGATTTCTGAGTTGGAGAGGCTAGCCTGGTCTACAGAGTGAGTTCCAGGACAGCCAGGGCTACACAGAGAAACCCTGTCTCGAAAAACCAAACCAAACCAAAAGAAAAAAAAAAAGAATTTGCAGGAATAAGCAAGAAGACAGAGCAGTAACGGTGTCTGGAAGGAACTTAGCCCTGTTAGGAGAAAGGGAGGGCAGATGGGTTCTTCCTTGCTAATTTTAAAGTTCTAAGAAAACCTTTTAGTAGAAGGGATTCTCAGCACAGTGTACCCAGTATTCTAATAAACTCAGAGGACATGCACTTTGGAAGGAGACTTTTTTGTCAGGTGAGACTGCCTGATGAGGTTTGTCTAAAGTGGTGAACTGTGGGACCTCAGTCCTCAGTGGGTTTCTGTGTGTGGGTGTCCCCTTCTCTGGCTGCAAAAGCCAGTGTTGGAATCACGCTCCCACCTGAGGACATCCTGGCCATCACCACAGCTAGACTTTCATGGAGGAGAAGGTAGGGTAAAGAGAGAAACTTCCCCACAGCTTGGTTGAGGAGCTTGGAGAGAAGAGGGTCACCCATCACTCTGTCACAAACCTGCTGTCCCTGCTGCCTGGTGAGGCCAGAGCTTTTTCTTAGGAAGTGTCAGTCCTCAGCTTCAATAGCTTTTGAAGGAAGCTGTCTCTCAAGGATGGCATGACTCTTCTCACCTGGGTGTCAAAGTCCTAAGCCTCAATACCTCCTAATACATCAGCACGCACGCACACGCACACATACACACACACACACTGTTCCTAGAGCCAAAACTTCCATTTATTTCCTTTATCTGTGTGTATTTAGCCTGGCTGTCTGCTTGACCCAGAGGTGTGCCAGCTCAAGGGTGTTGAATGGAATGGAGGATCAGCAGTGAAGTCTGGTTGACCGATGGAAGCAGGGAGCAAAAGTGAGCTTCTGTGCGACCGGAGGTGGGAGGAATAGAGGGAGAGAAAGAAAGGCCTACTTCTACTCCTCAGTGCCTATGCCTGGAGACTAAACATCTTGATAGCTTGTCACACAGAACTGCCTGAGTTTCCAGTGGCCTGAGTCCCTCCCACCAAATCTCCCAGTTTCAAGGTTTCCAGTGTGGAATAAAAAAGCTCCCTAGCAGGCCCCTTTGCTGTCTTGGGTGTGACTCAGACAGGACCTAGTGCAGGCCCCTTTGCTGTCTTGGGTGTGATTCAGACAGGATGTAGTGCAGGCCCCATTGCTGTCCTGGGTGTGACTCAGACAGGATCCAGTGCAGGCCCCATTGCTGTCCTGGGTGTGACTCAGACAGGATCCAGTGCAGGCCCCATTGCTGTCCTGGGTGTGACTCAGACAGGATCCAGTGCAGCTTCCACATAAAGAGAAGAGTTTTTCAAGTGTTTATCTGTTTGTTTTTGTAATTTTTAGAAAAGTGATTTTTTTGACAATTTTCACTTAGTGCTATAATTTAAAAGGGCACAGTACAGTGAAAGATTAAAATCAAGGCCTAACCCCAAGATTAGTGTTCTAAAGTATGGATATTTCATTACAGAGTCCCTATTAACTTCAAAATATGTTTCAACTTGAGGACCTCATGGGTTATTAAATGAAAGTAGACCTCTTTTTTTAAAAAATTATTTATTTAATTTTTCAAATCGTAATTTTTACTTGTTCACACAGGGGTTATAAACACAAAAAGGCAGGACGTGGGGAAGGGGATGACACTGGAGTGTGGGTGTTCAGGGGGAGTACAGATATCTTTCAGAACAGGGTATTGGCTGGGTGAGGGTTCAGGGGACAGGTCACTTTGACTCTGCCTATGATTCACTTGTCCTTATCTAAGTTGGTATTTTCTGCCAAGGCTACCTATGTACAAGGTCTATGACTACTCAGGCTGGTAAATTTTCACGAAAGCTGCCTGTTTACAATAGCTTATAGCCATCTGTTTCAATGTTTTTCCACAGAGACCCAAGACTTGGTGTTAGTATACATGTATGACAGGCCTATTGCTGATTTTAGGCCTAGAAAGTAGACTTCTTAAAGCATCCAGATATTCCAGATTTAACTTTAGACACAGATCCTTTATTCAGTTGGGGGGTGGGGGAGGTATTCAAACAGCATTGAATGTGATGAGATGTAACAGCCACAGTTGATGTAACTGAACTTTTATCTAAATACACCTAAAGTTTGAGCACATCCTACAATAAAGCTAGTTTGAGATAAGCAAATGTTTTATTATCCTCCATATTTTAAAAGTACATTGTGATGGTTTGAACAGGTATAGCCCTTATAGATTCATGTGTTTGAAGGCTTGGCCCATGGGACATAGCACTATTAGGAGGTATGGCCTTGTTGGAGTAGATGTGGCCTTGCTGGAGTAAGTGTGTCATGGTGACGACAGACTTTGAGGTCTCCTATGCTTAAGCTCTGCCCAGTGTGGAATTTAATCTCCTCCTCACTGTTTTTGGATGAAGATATTAAGATGTAGAACTCTTGGCTCCTCCAGAACCAGGTCTGCCTGCATGCTGCCATGCTTCCTGCCAAGATGATAGTGGACTGAACTTACGGAACTAGATGACAGCCCCAACGTTTTCTCTTGTAAGAGTTGCCTTGGTCATGGTGTCTCTTCACGGCAACAGAACCCTAAGGCATGGATGAATCTAAACCAAGGGCTGGGGATGAAGATGAAGGTTTTCATGGAGTCTGGTGAATGCTGAATATCATGGCTCACAAGGACAGCATCAGTGAGGACAGCCTTCAGTGGCTTTAGCCCAAGGGGACAGCAAAGGCTTACAGCCTTTAGTGGCTTAACTAAGAGGCACTGTTCGACCTTGCTTTTGGGACTTTAAGGTGAAATCTTTCACCTCTCTTAAAATCCTCCTGCATGGAATTGGTTGGTGAAACTGAAGCGCATACAATACAGGCAATACTCCGTGTTGCCCAGGCACATGCTTCGGTCATCTATCTGACATCACGGTGTTTGGGAACTTCAGTTGCATGGACAGATGGGTTAGAAACGTTCCTGGTTTTGTTTGGTTTATTGAGACAGGATTTTGCTACATTAGCCGGGCTGGTGTTGTACTTGCTATGTAGTTGATGCTGCCCTTGAACTCACAATCCTCTGCCCCTTCCTACCAAGAACTGGGATTGTACGCATGTGCCAGCATACCTCACTTGAAAACTTTTCTAAGGTGACAAAATAAAACCAGAGAAAGAAACAGAGCAATTTGAAGTATTTGCCCAAAATAACAATTTGAGACAGAATAGCAAGTGTAATTTCCTTTTCAGTCCCCCAGAAAAGTACTGGATATAGACCTGTAAATAATGTACAGATCTTTAGACCTTTAGAGTCACAAAACACTGCTCCTAGTGGGCACAGGTTGTTCTTTTTAAAGTCGGGGGTTTTCTCTGTGAGTCTCACTGCACAGTTTTTTCCCCATCAGCTCAAAGTTGCCTTTGCTGATTCAGTGTCAAGATGCAGGGTGTGTGCGCACTGACCCTCCTCACTGCACAGTCTCACTAGGTTCCAGTGTGAGGTCAGTCCTGGAGTGGTAACACTGACAAATCAGGCAATGTGTCTGCACACTGTGCAGATTATGGAGCAGAGAGGAAGTAAAGAAGGCTGCTCCCCAAGTCGGGGTCAGAGAAGGGAGCAGGAGAGCTGGGGCCTGAGGTTCAGAATGAGCTAGCTAAGAGAAGAGCCATAAACCAACTACCCAAACAGTTAGAGCAGGGTCAGAAGCCAGCAGAGCAACCCAGCCAGGGAACAGGGAGGACTGGGTTAGAAAAGAAGCTGAGATGTCACTTGGGCCAGAACTTGGGTGGGTGTGCTGGCCCTATGAGGCACGAGAGGCCACAGAAAGATTTAAGCAAGTAGGCTATGTAGGCATATATTTTTAAAAACCTACCTTAATAAAAATACCTAAATCTTTAACCTTCCTTCCAGCCTACCACCTGCCAGAGGTATTTTTAAAAAGATTAATAGGGCAAAAGAAGATATGGACCTGCTTAAAAATAGTGTTGTCAGAATACTCCAGGAGATAGATAGATAGATAGATAGATAGATAGATAGATAGATAGAACCAGGAAGAGACGGAGGAAGAACGGGAGGAGAGCAGGGGCAGCTATGAACGGAGAGCAAGTGAATGGACCATGAGCAAGTGTCCAGGACAAACAGCAAGTGTCTGGGGAATATCAATGGGGAGGTAGCCAGGCCAGCAGATAGAAAAGTAGATTAGGGGTGACACCCCAGTAACTGTCAAAGCCAAATAAAATAACCATAGTCTGAGTCTCACTTGTTTGTAAGCTAGCGGAGGAGAAGCTTAAATTGGTTACACTACTGGACTATGTATGCCATTTTCAGTTTTGAAAGATTCTCCTTTTTATGGCTGGGGTGGGTTCACAATTGAATAATCTGCTTTCCATTGCTGTAACAAAGTCACCAACATAAGGCAGCTGCATCTTACGTGGCTTCCAATAAGCTCAGGCTACTGAGTTCATGATGGTGGAGGAGGTGATATGTAACATTGAATCTACTGCAAGTGTTGCCATGCTTGGCAGGGAAGTAGGCCCAAGATCAGACTCAGTGTGTTAGAATGTAATGAAATACACATTTCTCCTACAGTGTGTATTTTCGTTAAAAAAAAAAGATTGTATGATTGAGGAAACTGCAATCTATTTGACAAAGGCGAGGAAGTTGACTGTAGGATCTGCTTTGCACTGAATATAAATCATTCTATTTCGGATGCATCATATCTGAGGTGATGACAAGACAGGGCTCTGGAACTCTGTCACAGTCTGCTGAAGATTATGGAATAGGGCTTGGGAGATAGACAAGGGGCTGGAACAGGAGGTAAAGTTTTAGGGCTCATCTACAAATAACTGGCACACTACAGATGAAAGTCAAAGTAGCAAGGATTGAGACATAGGCCAGGGCAGAGATAGAGGCCAGTAGGAAGTGACTAAAACATTACCTCTGATCTCTGAGAACTTGACATCTTGCTGGAAATGCTAACCATGCACACTGTAAAAGACTGAGAAATGACAGGAAACTCTCAAAACGATGCTCAGGGATAATCTCACCATGAGTCATTTTAGAGTGGCCCCAGATGCTTCCAAAAGCAACATAGGCTATTGCAATCGCTCTTGGTTGCTCTTGGTTACTATTGAGCTATGTAGTAAGACCTGATTACTGCAGACGAAAATATTTAAGTTGTACGACACAGAGAAAACAAGCTGGAACTGACCTCAAAATGTTCTCCCTGCTGGATAATTTCTGTGGTTCTGGAAGGTGCAATTTAAGTTATTGGAGGAAGACTTCATCAATGGTGTTTCCCAATGGTGAACTCTGCACATTACAATACTGTCCTGCCAGGCAAAGAGGTATAGCCACTGGAGAAATAGTAGTACAAATGTTATGAGGGTAACCAGCTACTCTGGGATTGAATTTGAGGACTACCCCATAGGAGGGGACAGCATCTGGTTCTGTAAACCTGGTCAAAAGCCCATGGCTGAATAGGTCATAGGCTCTAGGGATGAAAGTGTTCGAGATGGTGTTTGTTAGTGAACATGGCATGTGTGAAAGTTTGGAAGCCGTCATTTTGAGAACTCGTCTGTTTATAAATAGCAATTCAGATGAATTCATAAGATAAGTCCAGGAAACTGCTCAACAATCTCTGTATTCTTTTTTCTCTTTGACAACTGAGGCACTGACTACCTTTCTGAGATCCAAAGCCTACCATTCCACACAAATGAAAGGAAGTTCCCAGATAACTCTTACCATTGTAAATAGCACCCACCGTCTCAGAGGTACACCCCATGTTGTTTCCTTGCGTTTGGTCTTTGGAAGAGGGATGGTACCTGACTTTCAGAAGCAGATCTCACAATAGTTCAGCTGGCTTCCTCTAGACCTATCCTCTCCACCATCACAGGTAACTCAGGCATTTCACTATCTTTGCTAAGTCCAATCATCCCCTGCAGGCATCCTGAGTCCTCCTGAAGGACAGATAGAAAGTCATAAACTTGGAAAGTCATAAACTTGTGGAGATCCCTGCAGATAGAAAGAAGCCTGGCCAAACAGAAATGCAGCCTGAGGCTGAGGCTCAAGTTCATGGATACACATGGAGCTCACCCTGACTACACAGGCCAATTCAAGCCCATTTGGGATAAAAGATCTGAGAAACAAACACTCCCATACCTGAGGAAAGTTAAAAGATGAGAATGTCGCAGATGTTTGATTTTAAGAACTGTTCAGACTTTACCAAAGCTACTGTAATCTTTCCTAGTTGGGGAAGAGGGTCTTCCCTTTTGATCAGAGTCAGCATACAATAGAGGGCAGTGAGCTCTTGGTCCTAGACTCTTGTAGACAGAAACTTAAACTTAAGAGACCCTACCTTAAAGGTCTCCTTAGGCTAGGTTAGCTGACAAGGGGACCTGCTTCTTGGTCACTCCTCCCAAGTATTAGATTGTACCCATATTTGATATTTTGTGGGAGAATACCCATACCTAGGACTCATGAGTCTTTCTTTGGGAAGCCTCTAGGAATGACTGAACACAGAACTGCTCTTTTCTACCCTGCTTCAGACCTGGAAACCAGAATTTAGAGGCAAGCCCTGGCACTAAGGATAATTTGCTGGCTATAGAGCCCTGGCAAAACCAAGTGCATGATGAGTGATGACTGCCAGACATCAGACCCCCTCCCCTGAGGAATGCTGTCTGTGCAGACTGTCTCAATAGAGCATGCACAGCTATGCATGGTCTCATTAGCTTCTTTTCTCACTGATATAACAAAATACCCAGCAGAAGCAACTGGAAAAAAAGACTTATTTTGGCTTGTGGTTTAAAGGGATACAATCACTTCAGCAGAGACCTCATGACAGCAGGCACCTCCCTGCCTTTTCATATTTTGGGAAACCAGTCAATGGAGAGAGATCCTTTTTTTTTTAAACTCTTTTTACTTTTTTAACTTTGTGACCCTAGAACAGGGGATAGTGTCTCCCATGATCAGAGTAGAGTCTTGCTGCTTCAGTTAATTCTCTTTGGAAACACCCTCACAGAAATACCCAGTGGTGTATCTCTTAGGCAATTCTAAATCCAGTCAAATTTAACAATGAGGACTGCCTATCACATAGTCTGCTCAGATAGCATTTAAATGTGGAAGGCCTTCCCTCTCCCTTTCCGTCTACCTTCTTGAAGGTTTGGTGTGTTATCTTGCACCGACTACGACAAATACCTGAGATGATCAACTCTTGAGGAGGGAAGACTTTGAGACCAGTGGTTCTCAACCTTCCTAATGCTGTAGAACCTTGAATAGAGCTCCTCATGTTGTGGTGAGTCCCAACCATAACATTATTTTGTTGCTATCTCATGACTTTGCTACTGTTAATTTGCTACTGTTATGAGTCATAATGTAAATATCTGATATGCAAGACATCTGATATGTTACCTCTGTGAAAGAGTCATTGGGCCCAAAGAGGTGGCGACTCACAGGTTGAAAACTGTTGTTTTATAGGATTCGGTCCCTGGTTTCCTGTGGTAGCATAGTAGTTCATGGTGGGGATATAAGGTAAACAGGTCTGCTTACATTGTAGTAGCTAGGAAAACAAAGAAGAGAAGCCATCCCTGTATCCTTCTCAGGGCAAGCCTCCAATACCTGACTCCCTTCCACTAAGCTCCACCTCCTAAAGATCCTACCGCCTCCCAGTAGAGCCATTACTTGGCATCCAACACTTCCCTCCTTAGGGGGACATCCAAGATCAGAGGTACAAGGGTTGGAAACGTGGCTCAGTGTAGAGTAATTACCTGTCATGGATGAGGCCCTGGGTTTGATATCCTGACCCAATGGTATCTCTCACAAGTAGTTCTTGAGAATCCATTCCCTGGAGTCAGAGCTTTGAGTCTGTCTCTTGGTCACTTCCATAGCCCTCAGAGCTCTGTGATGTAGTGACCATCCCACCTAGTGGCTGGGCACACCAGGACTGGAGCTGCATGCCTGCTCAAGCTGCCTTCTTGCTGTGGATAAGTTGCTTCAATTCTGTATGCCTCAGTTTCCTTCTGGATATAATAACAAGTTGCCATGAGAACCAAGTCTCCAAAGTGAGGGTTTCAGAAGAGTGCTTGCCACACACAAAGCAACTATTTAATATGGAGAACAGCTACAAACCACTAGATCTAAATGAGCAGCAAATCTCGTGTACAGCTGCTGGAAGTGTAAAGAGTTGGACTTAATTCTTTCAAATTGATTTTCTAATCCCTAGAAGTGAGGGCAATGCCTTCCACACATATTAGCTATGTTTTTTGAACATTAATTTTACCCTCTGACTACTTCCTCCCAGATACGATGAACTGTGGTCTAAAAGTTGGCGTTTACTGGAGTCAGGTAAAACGCCCAAGACTGAGTTTCTAGGTGTTTCTATACAGGACACATGATGTTACCAAGACTCTCTAAAGAGACAGTTGTTCTTTTTTATTTTATTTTATTTTATTTATTTTATTTTATTTCACTTTTTTTTTGATCCAACACATGCCGATCATTACAGAATGTCTTCAATGAAACATGGACAATGGAGTGGGCCTGTGTGGTACTTGTGTGAAATCTCTGGCTCCTTAAGGCTTCTATATGGATGGAGGGTTCTTGCTTGTGTCCTGCTGGAGGCCACCCCTTCCCAACACTGAGTTTTGCTTAAATTTCATAATATAGGGGAACATGGACAGGCAGAGCCTACAGTGTGATAAATGCAAAGTGCCAATCAAAGTCGAGGGTCATGACCTTGGCCATAGTTTAAGATAAGAAGCAGGGAACAGGGTCAGATTACAGCAAGAGACTGACAGTAGATAGTGTCTGGGCAGTGAGCCAGGCCATCTACTACATGGTCCCTTGCTCATCCATCAGCTGACCAGAGCCCAGATTGCATTTCAGCCCAGTCAGCACTGACTTCCCTATGTCCTCTCAGTTAATCCTGGAGCAGAGCATGTGGCCCTTGTGTGGTTTACAAGTGGAGAGTTCTTCAGGGTCCACGGCAGATTTCCTTACAGCCCATGAAGTGATTGATACAGGCAGGTTGCAAAAGTGCTGATTTTCAA
>NW_021604601.1:2926245-2936245 GCF_004785775.1 Grammomys surdaster | reverse complement strand
AAGGGATGAAAAAAGCTAGCCTATTAGGGATTGTCAGGGGTCTAGTGTTTCCTGTTTGTCGCTGGGTCTAAGCTGGGACCTTTGGACAAACAGTTTAAGATTTTATTTCTTCCAACTGTTGATTTGGTTCCTCTAGGGATACAAGGAGACATCAGAACATCAGAAGTGTCTGGGCTCTTCATCGTTTGACAGTTAGGTGTGAACTAGTGACCAATTATTAGGAAAGAAATGCCGTGTGTCTGTAATGACAAATGACAGTAGCATTGGTTTTTCTTAGCTGTTTTGCAGCAATGTTTCCCATTTTTTTCATTACAAAATACTAATTTCATGATTTTTCCCTTTGATTTATTAATAATTAGTTATTAATGTTAATTGTTTGTTATTGTTTTATTTATTATTATTCATAATTATGGCAGTCAATTTATTATTTATTAATCACTTATGTGTTGGTCTATTAATATTATTAATTATTTGCACCACCAATAGAATGGTTCAACAGTCCATAGTGATGCAGTATTTGTTGGCCCAGCATGACTGACAAGCCAGAGCTGGAGAGAACCAGCTCTGAGAGAACCAGAAAGACCTCAAGCACAAAGCAAAGACTCTTGAGTTTAGTTTTGGGGTGCAAACTTGTGTGCTGGCTGACTGATAATATTTAAGGAAGTCTTCTAGCATGTGGACCCCAAAGGTCAAAGTCATGAAGAACATATCTGACAGTGTTAATGGTGGGGAGCCAACAGGAAGTGGTGGGAACTGAGCCAAGACAGAACAGCATTGACCCCACTGTTTGTACATAGGAAAGTGGGTTAGGGTGGCTGGGTTGTCCAAATTTCCAAGAAATTATGGTACATGTCTTGTTTGCATACTATCCCTATATTAGAAAAAAGGATGCAATTTTACTGTTGGAAGGAAACACACCCACAGGCTGGGTTTGTCTCAGGGCCACCAGTTTGATATCTCTGCTGATGCCACTCTGAAACCTCACTGTGTTCCTGTAACACTAGGGTTTGGAGCTACTTGCAACATATGGCCCTGGGACATTGCTCTAGATCAAGGTCAGATGGTTTTCTTTAAAGGCCATTATGGGAAATGTTTTGAGCTTTTGAGGCAATTCCATCTCTTACTCACCATTTTTCTTACAGCCTGATCGTAGCCACTGGTAGTCCTTAAACTTATGATTGTACCTGTTTGTTCCCTTTGAACAAAATTTATAGTCTACTAGCAATTCACAGTCTTTTGCTTGTCCTTTCACCAGGGATCTTGTTCTAGTAATCTTTAACAAGTGTTTAATTAGTGTGGCTTATCCGTTTTTGGCAATAACCATATTCTCAATCACTTATGCTGGAATGCATCATGATGCAAGTCTTTCAGAAGCAGCTCAGCTTCCTGAGAGCCAGTGTCGAGGAATGTCACACAGGTGGTAACTACAAAAGAGAAGCTGTCTTCCACAGACTCTAGCTGATCTATCACCACTACTTTGAGCAAACACAGAGAGAAACTAGCTTATCAACGATGTTGAGCGCTACTTGGCGACTGGGACCAGTGAGCTTCACATCTCCTGCTGATTTCCAGGCCCAGCACCAAGACCATTCTGCCAGGTACAGTGTTTATTAATATCCCACACCCCTATGATGCCACTGGTCAACACCAATAAAGCAACCTGCTATATTTAGCAAGCCCCTACCTGTGCAGTCTCATAGAACTGACACCCCATAATTGCAATCCACAAACACCTCTCGAGTGCTGGTTTCCTGCTACTGCTTCTCTTGGGTCAGAGTGGGACTCAAACTCTCACTTGAAATAAACCCGTGGCAACTGGCTTTTGATCTCTGTCCCCAGAGATGTTGGTGTCACTGGTTGGCACCTATTAATCACCTCGATGCCTTTGAGCAGTCCCTGATGCTTCTCTGGCCACAGCTACTCACAGGAAGAACTGTTGGCTCAAGAAGCAACACGGGCTGGAAGGACTTCACATTTACTAAAAGGCTATCTCAGTAATTATCAGGCAAGGGCTGTCAGCCTGAAGGTGAGGAGAAATGATTCTGAGATGAAAACCAACACTTAAAGCTATTTCTACCCATGGAAACACCCAAAGGGCCCATTGGCCTAGAAATGTATATACCAACCTGTCAAGACAGCCAGGTCCCCAAATATGGAAAGAAAAGAGGAAGGCATGCTGCACTGAATAACTCACATTGTAAGTGCTTGGTTCTCTATTGCCTCTGGTCTCCCAGATCAGCTCCTATTTAAAAAAAAAATCACAAATTCATATTACTCCCTGTCAAAACTGACTAGCCATGAAAACATCACTTGCTTCTGGGTAGCTCACACTAACGTCTTGGTAAGTCTTATCAGCTAGCTCTCAGCCTGGAGTCCCAAGCCGCACCCCATGTAGGTAGGTCTTAAAATTACCATCATCCGAGCAGCAGCAAGGTTGCTCTGTGCAGCCTGAGACTGCCTGCAGGCTGCCTGGGTGTGTATGGAAGATGGGAAGAAAAGGAGATCACAGGAAAGAGCTTCCAGGAATCCAGGACAGCTGCACACAGCCATTCGATAACCCTGAGCCACAGGCTGTTTACACAAATCGTTGTTCCTTTAGAAGAGTTTGGCACTGTTAACAGGCTTCTGTGTCCTCTCGGGAGGTGTGGCTGCAGGCATACAGCATCAGTGTAAGGAAGATCGTTAATGGCCAAGTAATCTTGCTATCCAGTCAGCTAATGAAGGAGGCTTCAGGCTATGCTGCAATGCTAACTGGCTGCTGGTGAACTTTGGGTGGGCATAGCTTACTGGTAAAACCGATGAATGTGTGTGGTGGCGAAATGGAAAGTGTGAGCAGGAGATGACAGAAATTAGGAGTCCCAGGGATAAATCTGTCTGCTGTAACTCTTCGGGGAGCTTCAACTAAATAACCAGAATTTTGGTGTGTTAGGTTTGTATACAGTGACTATATATAACATAACCCATAACACATAATAATATATGGTGTGTGGCATACGACATGCGACATATAACATACAACATACAATAAATAATATACAATATCATACATAATATATAATGCATAGTAACCTCACTCTTTCTAATCCGTGTCAGCTGACTTCATCACTTCTGACTGTGATGAGACAATACTCATGGAATAAGGGAAGGAGGCGGAGGAACAGGAGAGGAAAGAGGGACAGCAGGAGAGAAGGAGGTGTCAGAAAGACAGAAAAGAACCAGGAACAAGATATCCACTGCAAAAGCAGCCTCCAGATACTGCTTCCCTGAAGCAGGCTTCCACTGCCTCCCGACAGGCAATATGAATTAACCAATGGATGAAGCTTTTGCCCTCCCTTAGTATCCAATCAGTTTTCAGTGGCCACCTTCAGCTGTGGACCAAGCCTTGAACCCATGAGCCTTTGGCACCATTTTACATTTTATATAAAACCATATACTTGGCTTCTCACTTAGATGTTGGGAAAAGTTCCTCAATTTGTTACTCTCTGTTTATCAGTGTGTGTGTGTGTGTATGTATACATATATGTTCTCTTAGCGATTAGAAGTGGACATTGAATGTCTTCTTCTATTGTTCTCAGTCTTATTTTTTGAGACAGGGACTTTCACTCAACCTGGAACTTCCTGATTCAGCTACACTGACTGGATGGCAAGCCTCCAGGGCCCTCCTGTGTCTAGTGTTACACCTCATGCTGCTGTGCTTGCCTTTATCACATGGGTTCTGGGGCAGAGGGCCTGAAAAGTGAAGTCCTCATGTTCAGATGGTAAGAACTTTGCTAACTGAGCCATCTCCCCAGTCTTGTTGGCTTACATCCCATGACTGGGGCTTGCATATTAATTCTTCTCCAGAGTAAAGCTGGAAGATGCTGAGATCGACAGAGAACAGTTGTTCCTGTAGCGTCTGTGTGAGTGGTTCTGGCTGTGCTGTGTTTGACAGTGAGTAGTGGGAGAAGCAGGTCAGTGTTAAGTTCTCATCTTTGGGGCTGAGGTATCTCATCACACACTCAGTCACCCCATTAAAATGTAAGGCCTCTCAGCCGGCTGTGTATTCATTTTTCAAAATGAGAACTCGGGAATGGTGGTTCTATAATCGGGCCTGTCTAACTTAAGCCATTTCATCTTTCCTGCTGGAAGCTGTTTGCTCTTTCTACTGGGCAGTGTACCAGCTGGCTTTCTGCCTCACTCAGCTGTACTCTGGTGCTTGACCAGAACCACAGAGGAACACTTTGGTTTGAAGATTTTCTTCCAGTATAAAGCTCTGTGGTGTTTTAATAAGAATGGCCCCCAGAGGCTCATATATTTGAAGGTCTAGTCACCAGGGAGTGAAACTGTTTGAAAGCATTAGAAGGATTAAGAGATATCACCTTGTTGGAGTAGGCATGGCCCTACTGGAAGAAGTGTGTGTAGTGTGTGTGTGTGTGTGTGTGTGTATGTATGTATGTGTGTGTGTGTGTTGGTTTGAATGTGCTTGGCCCATGGGAAGTGGCACTATTAGGAGGTGTTACCTTATTGGAGGAGGCATAGCCTTGATAAAGGAAGTGTGTCACTGTAGGGGTAGACTTTGAGGCTCCTATGCTCAGGCTTCGCTCAGTGTGGAATGAGAATTTCCTCCTGGCTGCCTTCAGATCAACTCTTGGCTCCTCCAGCACCATGTCTGCCTGCGAGCTGCCATGCTTCCCACCGTGAGGAAAATGGACTGAACCTCTGAAACTGTAAGCCAGAACCAATTAAGTATTTTACTTTCTAGGAGTTGCCACTGTCATGGTGTCTCTTTATAGCAATGAAGTCCTAACTGAGACAGTGTGTCACTGGGGGTGGGCTTTGAGGTCTCAAAAACCTGCAAGCCCAGTGCCTCTCTTTTGGCATATGAATCAGAATGTAGCGCTCACTTACTGCTCCCGCACTATGCTCCCTTATGCTCCCTGACGCGGTAACAGACTAAACCTCTGAAACTGTAAGCAAGCCCCCAATTAAATGTTTTATTTTATGTTACCTTGGTGGTGGTATCTCTTCACAGCAATGGAACATCAAGGCAAACCCCATCATCATCTTTGGATTCCTCATTTCTTCAGATGGTCAGACAGATGCTTTTGAAGAATGCTGTGGCTTTTTATTATAAACCTTAATCTCCGATTTTACAAGTTGTTGGGCATCTTTCCTCTTCCTTTGTCCCATGGTTGTATTCTACTTTCAGGAACGACTAGACATCCATGTCAGAATCCTCCATGTCTGGGGCTCAATATGAACCAAATGGGCAAGGAATCAGTGTACTCTAAAAGAGTCAGGAAGGGGGGCCAGCCCTGGAACCTCTAAGGAACAAGGCTGTCTTCTGATCTTAGAGTTGGAGTTCAGGGAACCCTGTAGAGATGGATGATAATCCAGGCCAGGAGAAAGCCAGCTCACTGAAAGAAGGGCTTCCTAAGAAGTAGGCCAAAGGTCAAGGCAGGCCAGGACCAAGTGCAGCGTTCCAGGTATCAGTATGGAGAAGGTGTGAGATTGTCCTTATCTTGGCAGAGGCAGGCTTGGTGGCAGTTGTAGCTGGGAGCGCAGAGAGACGTTCTACAGGAGATTAGGCTGTGGCTCTGTAGGCGAAGGCCTTCTTCCTGGCTCCCTATGGTGGATCTTGATGAAAGTAACGGTCCATGATTCTAAACAGTTTATTGTCGTGGTGGAAAATGGATGCATAAAACCTAACTTCTCAGGGTGGGCCTGGGATTAAATACATTTTGCAGGGAGGAATGTCTGGGAAGGGAAGATTATTGACTAAGCCCTCCAGGCCTCTGGGTACCTCATTAACATGGACACCTCTATTTTGAGCCTATATGACCATAGGACACATTTAATGATTTTTATGTGAGAAGCATGGCTTGTGTTCCAATTCAGGAGTCTGGCAGGGAGCTGGGAATCACCTAAGCCTCAGGTGTGTGCCCAACGAGTCTCCAGATCTCCACCTGCTCTACCTTACCAAACTTCCAGGAAAGGTTTTACATCCCACACCCACACACAGATATTTCTGATTCTTACTTTATCTGTCTCAAGTTTCTAGGCTTTTATTTTTGTCTTCTTATTCAACTTCTAGTTTGGAATTTTAGATTTTACCTTTTTTGTTATTGGTTTTGTTTGTTTGAGTCTGTCCCTTTGAAACAGGGTCTTTTACACTCCTGACTCCTGTGGTTCCAATCGCTCACAAGTAAATGTAAACTGTGTGTTTCCTTGTGCCATTGCAAAGAGCCAAATGAAGATTTAACACTGTTTCTGCCACAGACATTGTGCTCAGTAAATGCTTGTAAATTTCATTCCTGGTTTGGTTTTATGTTTAATACAAGATCAGTAGCTAATGTGCTCCTATAAACAAGCTTACATCCTTGTGTGTTTTTGTTGACAAGATAAAGTCTCTGAACTGGGAATGTTAGGACACAGGACGCAGTCCTTTTAATTTCACTTGGGTCACCAGGCAAAATTGCAAAAATTCAATATCTTCATTGGTTTTATTATTATTTCTAGAATAGGTAATAATTTCATAGTATAAAATGGAATAAATGAATAAGCACTCCAACAAACAGAGGAAGTTGATTTTTCAGACAGAAGATGAAAAAGTATCTTCTTATTGGCTTCAGCTGGCTGAGGAATCATAACTAAAATTCATTAGATGGTCATTGCAGAGGTAAGTTCCCTATAGGGTAAGGCACAGATAAAAGGAAAAGAATTGATTGGTTGATATCAGATCATTCAAGCAATTTTCTCCTGTAAGGATTAAGGAAGAGAGAAATGTCATTATTGTCGTTGTCATAGCAATTGAAACTGACCTGTTTGGGGAACCTGGCCATTGTCTCTGTAACCCCAACTTCTTGGAAGTTCAAGTAAGGAGTGTAATGTCATTCGAATGGCTCCATTTTCCTTTTTCATCTTTTCTGTTTGGGCTTGCTGCAGGAGCAGAATCCAAAATGGTTGCCTTCTAAAATGTTTATTCCACACTAGGTTACTATGTAGCCTAGTAAATAAATGATAAATATATGATAAAAAAATAAATGATAAATATATAATATGATAAATATTTAATAAATAGACTCACCAATGCTGTGACATTGACATTCTTTCCTTATTGGCTTTTAGAAATTCTTTATTTAACATAATTGTCTTCTGCATTACATATCATTTTCCCCAAAATGTTCTGCTTGCTGATTTTGTGTTACATGTTTTCATAAAAGATTTTCTCATTTTAAAATTTAGCAATATAGATAATTTTTCTCTTACAGCTTCTGAGTGAGTTTCAGCCCAAGGGTTTATATGTTGAAGTGTAGTGCCCACTGTAATAGGGGTTTCAAGGTCACCTCTCTTCCTCTGTCAGCATTCTCCATTTTAAAGAAATGTCACATTAAACTAATTTTAAAAAATCAACTAAGTATAAATGCTAAATAATCTTTCTTTAGACTTAGAAAATCCAGAAAATATGATGACCTTCAGGTAACAAAATGTATAATGTTCCCTCTCCTGCTCAGTCATCTAACACAAAGTGTGTAACTTACTGTGGATTTTAACTTTCAGAAAAGTCAAATGTTTTGTTTGATGAGTTCTAGAAATCAACTCCAGGAAGTTAAAACTGATTTCAATGGATTTTTTTTGTTTTTGCAATATTATTTATTTAATGTATATGAGTACACTGTAGCTATCTGAATTCAGACACACCAGAAGAGGGCATCAGATCCCATTACAGATGGTTGTGAGCCACCATATGGTTGCTGGGAATTGAACTCAGGACCTCTGGAAGAGCAGTCAATGCTCTTAACCGCTGAGCCATCTGTCCAGCCCCTGATTTCAGTGTTTTAACAAGAAAAATCAAATCCACAATGTGTGCGCTAGCTGAGGAAGACCCCCATCAGTTGCACAGTCTTCCTGCCCATTGGCCTCTGCATGGCCTTTCCCTCTCTAACGGGTGCTGGAAATACGGTCCAGTGGCAAAGCACATGGCTACCAGGAAGGAAGTTCTGGGTTTAAGTTAGAGTGCAGAAAAAAACGGAAATAAAAAGGAAACCACTTTCACATTTCTGAGTTCCCCAAAACAAAGCTCAGAGAGAGTACTTGAGTCCATCTTCTAGGGTGCTGGCCCTTGATTAAATCTAGGTCTTTTTTTGTTGTGTTTTTGTTTTTGTTTTTTTGCCCTACTGACTCTTCATTATTGGCTTTTGAACAGTGAACAGACAGGCTTGAGCCTGACCATAATATTACAAAACAAATAAAGGCTAAAAGCTTAATCTGACCACAGTGTTTACAGTGAGGCAATGAGGATTAAGGTTGTTAAGGTTGAGTTCAAGTGATTAAATAGAGATGGCTTTGTAAGAAAGAGGTAGAAGGACCATTGGAAACTCAGAAGCATCCATCTCTTTCTCTCTTCTCTCATCCCATGATGCCCCATACCACCCCAGGACTCTGCTGGCAAGAAGGCCATCACTATATATGACCATTCAGTGGGAACTTAGGGACTGTGAGTCAAAATAAACCCAATTTAAAAAGCAGTGCCTAGTCCACTGAATTTTGTTATCAGCAGCAGACATGAACTAATAAGGTTAAGAAGGCACTTTTGTCCCTAGATTGCTGACACTTTCTTCTCATGTTTTTGTGTCACATCTTGTTCCTGAGATGCTGGATCTCTGCCAGGTCTGTGGAAAACTCTTGGCCCAGGCATTGCAACTGATATGAACACTTGGTCTCAGATGTCCTGAGGTTTAGCGGTTCATAAGGATTATAGATTTTTCTTTTTCGACTCCCTGCCTGCTGCCTCCCTTACCAGATCCCAGCACTCCTTTTCACAGAACACCGGGGACAGCACTCAGAAACCACTCTCAAAGCCTTTCCACACAGCACTGAAGTGTGAACTGTGTTAAGTGTGATGTACAAGGTCAAGAGAGGTGCTAGTGCAAGCCATAGTTAGCTCGATGGAGGACTTGCTTCCAGGTGTGGTGTGTGACATTCTGAGAAGTCCCATGCAATCACAGTTATTCTGTCCCCATTTGTCACTGGACTTTTGACATTGATCTAAGAAACATAGGATGTGCTTACTCTTCTTGGCATCAAGAGAAGTTAGGGAAACATAGTTTCCAACCCACCCCAGCACTGTATTTTCAAGCACAATGATTCTTATTCTGAGTCACAATTCCTTTGGGAGCTCAAATGACCCTTTGATAGGGGTCACCTAAAGCCATTGGAAATACCAGTTATTTACATTACAATTCATAACAGTAACAAAATTACAGTTATGAAGCAGCAACAAAGATAATTTTATGGTTGGGGGTCACCACAACACGAGGAACTGTATTAAAGGGTCACAGCATCAGGAAGGTTGAAGACCACTGCTTTCAGGCTTCCTGGAAACAGCAGAAATGGGAGAAGAAACCAACGTAGGAATTGGCAACATGAAGCTTTCTCTCCTGCCAAATCACTCTACACTACCCAGGGGGCCCCAAGGACGACTAAGGAGGCTGCAAATGGTCTCAGTGGTCTATATTACACAAATATGCCCTTGTGGGACCACATGGAATTTTTCAACAGAACCTTAGTCCTCCAAGAAGAATATTTGAAGGGAAGCTTACAAGTATCTCAAGGGAACTTGCACTTTGATGAGCTAACTCCTACTAATCAGTCTCATGAGAATCTGATCTGTAAACCAACTTGCCTACTTAATGACAACAAATGCATTTGCCACAGATGACATCTTAAATTCAGAGCAGCCAAGTCGAGTCTTGTCTCAGGGTTTCTACTGCCGGAGATAAACCATCAAGACCAAAGAGCAATTTGTGGAAGAAAAGACTTATTTCCGCTTATAGTTATACATCATAGTTCGTCACTGAAAGAAGTCAAGGCAGGAACTCAAACAGGGCATGGTCCTGGAGGAAGAGCTGATGCAGCGGCCATGGAGGTGCGCTGCTGACTGGTTTGCTTCTTGTGACTTATTCAGCCTTCTTTCTTTCTTTCTTTCTTTCTTTCTTTCTTTCTTTCTTTCTTTCTTTCT